>NC_053028.1:161712901-161862930 GCF_003073215.2 Triticum urartu
TGTTTCTCGTCATCATTCTCGGATTTTGAAGACCGAAGAAGAGTTTTTCCTCCATATCTTATCCGTTCTCTCAGAGATTCGTGATTCTAGTTTGAGGCCATCCTCTCATAATTGTTTTTGATTGTGGAAATTCTTTTCACCTATCCGGAGCAATTCATGATTCTTTTCAGTTTGATTCTCCAAAGGCCATCATTTTAGGTTTATTCATTCTCAGCGTTCAGCTTTCTTTCTCTAAATCTTACCGGTGCATCGATCACATATCCTCTAATCAGTTCATGATCTCTTCATTCTCTTGTTTCTAAACTCTCTCATGTATCTTCGTTCATTTGCTAATTCTTATCGGTGATTCACCCCTTTACTTCGTTCGTTTCCAATTCTTATGGTGGTTCGTTCAAGATTCTCTTCCATGGTTATCATATTAATTCATTCGTTGTTTCATCTTACCTGTGGTTCGTTGAAGACCTTCTCAAGTTTGTGCTATATCTATCTTAATCCTTTCTACGAGAATAAGTAGTACACCAAATCCGCTGCTTGTCATCAATTTAAATTGGTGAAGGATACGCATATCGTAATTCTTATTCTTGCTTCATCCAAGTGATTAATTCCTTATTCTGGAGGCTCATAAAATTCTCGGTTTCATTTGTTTCATCTTTCTTTTCCGGAGTTCCAAGCTTTTCCCCATTATCTCGTCGCGAAGCTCCTTCTAAATCATCGCAAGGCTTCACCTTGTGTTTTGAACTTCTCCTTCTTTTCGTTTGATCAGTCTTTTATTACCGGAGTTCTTCGAGAGTTTCTTCATGGTGGATCATCAAGGAGTTAATTCATTCTCGAAGTGTCCATTGAGATTTCGTTTCAAAGGAGCTCAGGCATTCTTCATCTTGCAATCTGGAGTGCTACTCTTTCACGCATATCTTTTGAGGTGGTGTTATGTCTTTCTTGATAATTCCCCTTCGTGCTTCGTGATTCACAAGTTATCAAGTATGAGATATTTTAAATCCATCAATCTCGTCATTGGAGTTATCTGGGGTGATATTTCACCTAAAGTTTTCCCTAAGGATTGTTGCTATTAATGGTGATAATATATTATCCAAGTTCTTCATCTATCCTCCCGGTGAAATAAGTTTCTCATCTCATTGTTTATGTCAATTCAATCTGTTGTTTCTGCTAGTGGCAGAATTTCACCTCAGTTTTGAGATGTTCCCCATAAGCCCACTTAAAGCTTATCCTTTCGTTGTTGTTAATTCAACGACTCCGTTCTAGCATTTGTTGTAAGCGTGCTCTCTCAAGACCTTGTTTTTACCTCCGTTCATGCCATTCCATTCTTTTTTTTTCTTCCGGAGGCATTGTGATGTTGCTCTTTTCAACCCATCATCTTGTTTTGTCAAAGATCATCTTCAATTCCTTGCATTTCCAGCCGGAGTGTTGTCGTAATTGATCCTTATCGTTCCTTGTGCATCTCGTCCTACCGGAGTGTTTTCAACTTCGATCATCTCCGTTGTTTTTCTTTTCGCCAAATGGTTTAACCTCTCAAGGTTCCTTGGTACCACTCGTTTGTCAAAGAAGCAACTTAGTTTTACCTCTTCTCTCTCCCTTCCATTTTCCCTCCGGTGCCATTCTAGATCTCGAGGCGAGATCCTCTTGCAGTGGTGGAGTGTTGTGACGCCCCAAGACCGGAGCTCCAGATGCCTTCCATGTTCTCCAAGATTCGTCATGTGATTTGTTTAGCTTGTTGCATTCATCATTGCATATTTTAGATGGATCATGTCATCATGTCATCATGTGCATTGTGCTATTCATCCATGACATTTTGTTGCATGCCCATGTGTGATCCATGCATCACCACCTCTCCTTCCTTCTCTTTTCTTTCTTTTTGCAAGTGCCATCTTGCCCTCCTCCATTTATGTTCAACTTCTCCCTACAAATCTCACACCTCATCCTTAAATTCTCTGCCAAATGTCATTCTATTTGGATTTGTTTTGGTTGGGTTCAAAATGGCTCAAGTTTGAATTTAATTCAAACTTGGATTATTTTTCTACCTCTAAAAATTGCCAAGTCAATTTATTCAAATCCTGTATAAATCTAGGACTCCATATATATTTCTGTCTCTGAGCCTTTCCTTCCCAAAACTACTTCCCTTTTCAATCTTGGAGGTGTCTAATTATTTTAGGAAGAATATAAGGAAGGAAGGAAGGCCTCAATCCCAGCCGAAGCCCACCTGGGCCTTTCTTTCCCCGGCCCAGCCGAGCCGAGCGGCCACCTGCTCCCTCCCTCACGGTGTCCCCTTCCTCCAAAGTATATCAGCAGTAGCGCCGTGAGCAGGAGGCTCACGGACGTCGAGGCTAGCGCCTGCATGCGCCCCTATAAAGCCCCACAGCGACCCCTAGGGTTCCCTCCTCCCTCCTCCTTCCCTCCCCGCGCCGCCATCTCTCTTCCTCCCTCTGTTTTCCCTTCTTCTTCAAGATTAGAGAGCACCACCGAGAGCAGAGAAATAAACCGTCAATGGTCGTCGTCGTTCTCGCGATCGGAGGGCCTCAAGCTTGTCTTCGACATGTCGTCCTGCACCCCGTCACCCTCCTCGACCGATCCCCATAGTTAGTTGGGCGGGAGCCTCCCCAACGCGCCTCCCTGCCGTCGACGTCGCCATGGTCGGTCGAGCCAAGCCGAGCTCGAGCCCAGTGTCGTCCACGTCGTGGTGGCCTTCTTCTTCTTCTCGAGCGACCTCCACGAACCGGATCGCCAAGTCCAGCGCCCCGTCGCGGTCTTCTTCCCCTGCTTCCTCTGCGTCGCCTAAGGAGTCGCCAAGTACCATGCCTGGCGTCCTCCCCTGCTTCCTTCTTCCTCGGACAGGAACCACGTCGGGTTCAGAGCTCGACTGCGTCTCCACTGGTTCGTCTCCGTCTCCGTCGTCGTGTCCTAGGGTGAGTTAGGTATACCTGCTTCCCTCCCTCTTCTTCCTGCCGAGTTTAGGTCAACGGAGTCACCACTAGATCCATGCCATCATCGTGCCCTCGCTGCTCCGACGAACCTCTGAAACTTTCAGTGAAAAGCCGTCGTGCCCTGTCCGGATCTTGTCCCCGCTTGCCTCGCTCGGGCCCCTGCTTCGCTTCGCTTCACCTCACCGCCTCGCTGCAGCCTTGCCTCAAGTGCTGCGCATGCGCACACAACCGCAGCTCCACACGCTCCCTAGCATGTTTTCGCACGCCCGCTGTTGTAGCACTTGCCTCGCCATGCATCGCCGCCATGGCCGCAAGCTCCTACTTCCACACATGCCACTGGCTTCGTTGCTTTGCTGCACCTTCGCCGCACACCCCCACACACACTCATCTACACCCGCGCACGGCCGCGCTCGATTGCGAGCTCGTGACCCTGCTTCGTCTTGCCGCCGCCATGTCCGGGGCAACCTCGAGCTCGTCCTCGAGTCTTCCCACGCACCCGAGCCTTTTGCATGGTCTCACCTATCAGCGCACCAACATCCTTCTTCCGCACGCCCGCCGGTGCTCTACTGCCTTTGTGGTCGCCGTCTTGATCGAGTTTGCCGCCGGCAAGTTTCCTGTGCGTTCATGGGATATCAGGGTGCTTGGCCATGGAGTCCATTCAAATGGCGCCGTGCTCCTTCTCTAGCAGGATCACAACACTAGCCTAGCTGGTTAGCCACACGAGCTCTCATCCGGGAGGTCCTGGGTTTGATTCCCAGGCGCCCTTGTTCTTTTATTTCTTTTGCACACACCACAGCCACATGGGCCGAATCCTCATCTGGGCCGCTGCACCGTAACGCTTCGGGCTCGTGCATATTTTTTTCAGTCTGTGTATTTTAGCATTTTTCAATGCATTCTTATTTACTGAAATGCCATGCTTTGGATTTAAAAAAACTATATATGAAATATGCTTAGTTTTTCATCTAGTTTCATAATATGTCATTTTCATCCATGTTTAAAATGTTGTTTGCATATAATTTGCTCCTATGCCATGCTAAAATGCTTTAACTCATAACTTTTTAACCGTAGCTCGGTTTGTAACAAACTTTATATGTAAATGGGGTAGAAAAATGCCTAGTTTAACATGGTGCACTTTTCTTGCATGTTTAATAACTCTAAAATTGGGTTTAGGGCAGAACAGGACCTAACCTAATATATGCATATGGGGATTTTCCGGATTCGTTATTTGTTATATCCGGCCCCATTTAAATTGTTTAGATGGTGTAGTTTGTTATGCCTCACCTCTTGCGATGTTAATCAACATTTAATATTGTTGGGTACCTAAGTGAGAGAGAACTAAATAATTGTTGTGGTGTTTTGTCAATATGCAACTCGTTGCATATTGAGCTCCACTTAACTTGTAGTTTTGCTTGTGCACATTGCCATGCCATGCCTCATTAAACCGGACATGCATCATACTTGATTTTGCATCATGCCATGTTATGTGATGGTTGTTTACTATGTTGTGTGCTTCTTTCCAATGTTTGCTTCTTCGGGTTGGTTCCGATAACGTCGCGTTTGTGAGGACCTGTTCGACTACGCCCGTTTGTTTTCTTCATGGACTCGTTCTTCTTCCTTGCGGGATTTCAGGCAAGATGACCATACCCTCGAAATCACTTCTATCTTTGCTTGCTAGTTGCTCGCTCTTTTGCTATGCCTATGCTGCGATACCTACCACTTGCTTATCATGCCTCCCATATTGATAAGCCAAGCCTCTAACCCACCATGTCCTAGCAAACCGTTGTTTGGCTATATTACCGCTTTGCTCAGCCCCTCTTATAGCGTTGTTAGTTGTAGGTGAAGATTGGAGTTTGTTCCATGTTGGAACATGGTTATTTTGTTGGGATATCACAATATCTCTTATTAAATTAATGCATCTATATACTTGGTAAAGGGTGGAAGGCTCGGCCTTATGTCTGGTGTTTTGTTCCACTCTTGCCGCCCTAGTTTCCGTCATATCGATGTTATGTTCCCGGATTTTGCGTTCCTTACGCGGTTGGGTTATAATGGGAACCCCTTGACAGTTCGCCTTGAATAAAACTCCTCCAGCAAGGCCCAACCTTGGTTTTACCATTCGCCACCTAGCCTTTTTCCCTTGGGAGTCGTGCATCCCGAGGGTCATCTTTATTTTAAACCCCCCCCCCCCGGGGGGCCAGTGCTTGTCTAAGTGTTGGCCCAAACTAGAGCCCCTTGCAGCGCCACCTCGGGGAAACTCGAGGGCTGGTTTTAGTTGTCCGGATTGCTTATCCGGTGTTGCCCTGAGAACGAGATATGTGCAGCTCCTATCGGGATGTCGACGCATCGGGTGGTCTTGCTGGACTTGTTTTACCATTGTCGAGGATGTCTTGTAACCGGGATTCCGAGCCTGATCAGGTCTTCCCGCTAGAAGGAATATCCTTCGTTGACCGTGAGAGCTTGTGATGGGCTAAGTTGGGACACCCCTGCAGGGATTTGAACTTTCGAAAGTCGTGCCCATGGTTATGGGCAGATGGGAATTTGTTAATGTCCGGTTGTAGAAAACCTGAAGTTGACCTTAATTAAAATACATCAACCACGTGTGTTACCGTGATGGTCTCTTCTCGGCGGCGTCCGGGAAGTGAACACGGTGTTGGAGTTATGTTTGACGTAGGTTGTTCTAGGATTACTTCTTGATCATAGTTTTATCGATCATGCCTTGCCTTCTCTTCTCGCTCTCTTTTGCGTATGTTAGCCACCACATATGCTAGTCGCTTGCTGCAGCTCCACCTCATACCTTTGCCTTACCCATAAGCTTAAATAGTCTTGATCGCGAGGGTGTGAGATTGCTGAGTCCCCATGACTCACAGATACTTCCAAAAACCAGCTTGCAGGTGCCGATGAGACCGTGCAGATGACGCAACCAAGCTCAAGGAGGAGCTCGATGAAGATCTTGTCCTTTGTCTTTTTTCGTTTCTAGTTGATCAGTAGTGGAGCCCAGTTGGGGTCGATCGGGGGACCTTGTCGCATTTGGGGTTGCTCTTTATTTTGGTTCCGTAGCCGAACCTTGATTGTATTTGGATGTTGTAATGCTTTATTCATGTAATTGTGTGAAGTGGTGATTGTAAGCCAACTATGTATCTTTTTCCCTTATGTATTACATGGGTTGTGTGAAGATTACCTCACTTGCGTAATTTCTTTCAATGCGGTTATGCCTCTAAGTCGTGCTTCGACACGTGGGAGATATAGCCGCATCGAGGGCGTTACAGCTCCATCCAAACTATGGAGCAGTTCCTTGCCGAGGACAAGTGCCAACTGGCCGGCTTCGACCTCGAGTACACCATGGGTTGTGCCGGGCACGATCAGAAGGTTGCCGTCACCCAGTTGTGCGTGCGACATGACATCCTCGTCTACCACTACCACCTGGCCACAACGCCTTGCGAGTGTTTCTCCAGGTTTATCAACAGCTCCGACTATAGTTTTGCTGCGGTGGACACCACCAATGATCTAAAAGCGCTCAAGGTTTTGGGCTTGAAATGCCCGAATCTTGTCAACATCCAGCGCCACTACAAGGTTTGGGGTAGCGACAAAAACAAACTGAACTCCCTAGTTGACCTCGCATGCGCCACCATCGACTCCTACTACATGAAGATGAAGAATGAGAGCAATAAGGACAAGAATGCCTAGCATATATAGTGCATGAGAGACTGGATGAACAACATGTCAAGTACACGGCCATGGACGCGTACACAAGCTACAAGATGTACATGCGGATCATTGACATGAGGAATTGTCTTCTTCCTGACCCATACGAGGGATCGAGGCACATAGTAGTGGCGGGAGCGTCACAAGAAGTAGATGACTAGACGATCGTTTCTCCTACTTTAGAATGCATGCAATTGATTATTGAGGTGTGTGCGAATGATCTGTATAGTCACTTATGTAATTGGATGTTTATTTCAGTTATATATACACACACACACACGTTATTCTACTGTAGACAGAGCAAATCACATGGCTTATTAGCAGCAATCGTCTATGTTGTTATTGGTCTTCATACACATGTCTGATTATGGACCTGTTTGCCGCGTATCACACACATCTTGTTCAGTTGAACCGTTTCCATTGTGTTGCCTAATCACACACAATTCATCCTATTGAACTGTATGCTATATATCGCACACGTCTTCATCTGGCTGCCCATTTCTTTTGTTCCTCCTCATCCCAAACAGTTAATTGAGTTGAACCATATGCCCTGCATCGCACACACAACTAAAATTTGAACCGTGTTTGATGCGTCCGTCATCGCAAACATTTCGCACCCTTTTTGACGGGTTTTTTACACCATCATTTGCGATTATGGCATCGCACACAGTTTCATTGAAGGGTCTCTGATCCTAGTGTCGCATTTGGACCATCCTGTAGTAGTGACCTAATTTTGAGTCAGGGGTGGACTGGCAACTAGGACAAGAAAAAAACTATGGGCCTAGTTGCGAGTTATTGATGGACTTGCAACTAGGACAACTACAAAACTATGAGCCCACTTGCAAGTCAAGGGTGGAGTTGTAACTAGGATGATACAAACTATAGGAATAGTTGCAACTCAAGGGTGGACATGCAATTGGGACAACTACACAAAACTAGAATACCATTTTGTGAGTTGTGGGTGCACTTGCAATTGAGACAATAACAAACTATGAGCTCAGTTGTGAGTCAAACATGGACTTGCAACTGAGATGACAAAAAATATGCCTAGTGGCAATTCAAGGGTGGACTTACAACTGAGACAACTGCGAGCTTATTTCCGAGTGAGGGTGGACTTGCAAGTGGAATAAAAAAACTATGGGTTTGTTGTGAGTCGAGCATGGAATTGCAACTAGGACAATTACATAAAAGTACGATACCAGTTTGCAGGCTAGGGTGGACTTGCAAACTAAAGTGACAAAATAACTACGGGCCTAGTTGCGAGTCGGAGGGTGGACTTGTAATTGGGACAACAACAAACTACGGGCCAAGTTGCCAGTCGATGATGGAGTAGCAAGTAAAGACAACTATGAAACTACAAGCCAAATTGCGAGTCCAAGGTGGACTTGCAAATGAGACAACTACGAGCCTAGTTGCGAGTCGAGGGTGGACTTGCAACTAGGATGAAAAAAAACTACAATCTCGGTTGCGAGTCGAGGGTGTACTTGCAACTAGGATGAAAAAAACTATGGACTTAGTTGCAAGTCGGGCACGGACTTGCAACTAAGACAACTACACAAAACTACGATACCAATTGCGAGACGAGGGGGGACTTGCAAATGGGATGAAAACAAACTGCGGGCCTAGCTGCCAGTCGGACGATGGACTTGCAACTAGGACAACGACAAAACTTTGGGTCCAGTTACGAGTCGAGGTGGACTTGCAACTAGGACAACTATGAAACTACGAGACCATTTGTGAGTTTAAGGTGGACTTGCAGCTAGTATGAAAAAAATCTATGGGCCCAATTGCAAGTCAAGGGCGGACCTGCAACTGGGACAACTACACAAAACTACGATACCATTTGCGAGTCGAGCACGGACTTGCAACTGGTATGAGAAATAAAACAGATACCCAATTCCGAGTCGAGGGTAGACTTGCAACTGGGACAACCACTACTGCAGGATGCTGCTAATGCGACACAACGATCAGAGACCCTTTGACGAAACTGTGTGTGGTGCATTAGTCGCAAACAGTGATGTAAAAAACCGTCAAAACAGATGCAAAACATTTGCAATGAATGATACATCAAACACGGTTCGGATTTTAGTTGCGTGTGTGATGCGGGGCATACGGTTGATCCATACGAACTATTTGGGATGAGACAGAACAATAGAAACGGGCAGCCATATCAAGGTGTGTGTGTGTGATATATGGCATACAGTTCGCTCTGATGAACCATTTGCCATGATCGAGGTGAACACAAATGGTTCGGCGTAACAAGATGTGTGTTATACCCGACAAATAGGCCGGTAATCAGAATTGTGTGCAATCATTATAGACAACCCATACATTCTTTTTTTGTGAATTGTGTGCTCGTCAGGGCACACAGTTCAATAATCAACATGTGGGCGATAATGTAGAAGATCTCTGTCTAATACATATTACTAACCGTCTGTGATGAGATTGACAGGATAAACAGAGATAACAAATTAATATGAGCGAACGGAAACAGAGATATATACAGTCTGCTTTATTTAGTCCTTCCTATTGTTGTTGTTGTTGTTGTTGTTGTTGGATGGCCTCGTGACATCGTATTGGCAAGGATGCTTCTTGTCGATGACCGTTGTCTTTGCGTCGCCACCGCCGTCATCATCATCGTTGCTGTTGTTGTCCTCCTCCTCCTCATTCGACCATTCCTCCTCATCATCGTCGTCATCCTATTCTTCGTCCTCCAATGGCTCCTCATCCTTCTGGTTGTCGTATGACGACTCCAGAGGCGGCGTCCCTTCCATGATCCAGATATAATCGAGGTCTGGGCTCGATGCCAGACTCGTGGAAGACAAGAAGGATGATTCCGATGTTGACCTACCATCGGGCGCCAGACTGATGGCCGAACTATCGTCCTTGCCGTCACTCGACATGGCTGCAGTCGTATAAAAACCACAAGAAAGCGAGATTGCAAAGTGTGTGCAAGTGTGTAGTGCGGCTTGCCGAGGATGATGAATATGGTGGACACTTAAGCGAGGTATGGAGAGAAGAAGAAATGCCAATTGAAGCGGGGGTTGACATATTATCTAACCACTAATATAATCAACCACAATTATTTGTACCCAGTCGCTCCAAATTCCTGGGGTTGCGCAGGACTCCTATTGGCTGATTTCTTTTTTCAGGACAAAAAATGAACGAGTTTTGGGATTATGCATCGGTACCGGTATGAACGGAGTAGGACAGTTGGCAAGTAATACATTGAGCTCTTCTTATTGATGAAGCCAGTAATAATCGAACTACAAAGGAAAACAAAAAAGACAAAGGACAATATCTACATGAATCTTCGTGTAACATCAATGGCATAGGGCCTAGATGTGCATTACTTAGAGCACATCTAGATGTGCTTTAGCAATACTGTCAAACAAAAGCCCCAATGTTAAATAGTATTCAGGATGACCGGTGGCATTAACTCAAGTAAAATGATGAACTTTGCACTAACCTCTAAGGGGAAACTGAGAAACCACCTACCAATGTCGAATCCCTCCATGCGTACACGTCGAGCGGGAGTGTGCCCATTCACACAACTCAGCTTTTGGCACTTCTCGGTGGCGCAAAACTCGGAGTCGAACTTGTGTTGCGGGAGTCTGGAGTCATGCTCCGGATCCGGTGGCAGATCGGTTTCCTGGTGGGGGGGTCATTCAGGACGGATTCAGCAAGGAGCTACTTTGGATATGCTAAAAAAGATCAGGATAGATTGGAACCTGACAGGACGATTCAGATCCGTAGTACACCTACCTTCTGATGACCTTAGGCAAGTGCTCGGCGGCGACCGCCGTCGTGGTGGTGATACAAGCAGGAGCAGCCGCACCGACACCATCAGCACCACTCGTCTGCATTCTCCCAATGTCAGCACCACGCGAGGAAATTTGGAGGCTATCTAGGGATTTGGGGAAATGGGGAAACTGTGGGGATAAGCTAACGGTTGGGAACTACTTTTGGCACTATATGTTGTATACGGCACACTGTTTATACACATCGTTTGTGTTAGGTATTACAACTTTGCACACGATTTCCGCACCAAACCGTGTGAGAAGACAACTTAGGTGAGAAACGGTTGCCATTACATAACCATATGTGACGTACTACCCTGTACATATAATTGAGTTATAGTGATACCGTGTAAACAACCACTCTGCGGATATCTGTCAAAAAATAAAACAGCTGATACGTCTCCAACATATCTATAATTTTTTTATTCTTCCATGCTATTATATTATCTGTTTTGGATGTTTAATGGGCTTTAATATACACTTTATTATTATTATTGGGACTAACCTATTAACCGGAGGTCCAGTGCCAGTTGTTATTTTTTTGCCTATTTCAGTGTTTCGTAGAAAAGGAATATCAAACGGAATGAAACCTTCGCGAGTATATTTTTTGGAACAAACGCAATCTAAGAGACTCAGAGTGGACATCAAGGAAGCAACGAGGTGGCCACAAGGTAGGGCGGCGCGCCCCCACCCTCGTGGGCCCCTCATAGCTCCACCAACCTACTTCTTTCGCCTATATATACTCTTATACCCTAAAAACATCCAGGGAGCTACGAAACCACTTTTCCAGTGCCGCAACCTTCTGTACCCATGAGATCCCATCTGGGGACCTTTTCCGACGATCTGCCGGAGGGGGATTCGATCACGGAGGGCTTCTACATCAACACCTTAGCCTCTCCGATGATGTGTGTGTAGTTTACCATAGACCTTCGGGTCCATAGTTATTAGCTAGATGGGTTCTTCTCTTTCTTTGGATCTCAATACAAAGTTCTCCTCGATGTTCTTGGAGATCTATTCGATGTAATTCTTTTTGCGGTGTGTTTGCCGAGATCCGATGAATTGTGGGTTTATGATCAAGTTTATCTATGAACAATATTTGATTCTTCTTTGAATTCTTATATGCATGATTTGATATCTTTGCAAGTCTCTTCGAATTATCAGTTTAGTTTGGCCTACTAGATTGATCTTTCTTGGAATGGGAGAAGTGCTTAGCTTTGGGTTCAATCTTGCGGTGTCCTTTCCTAGTGACACTAGGGGCAGCAAGGCACATATTGTATTGTTGCCATTGAGGATAAAAAGACGGGGTATATATCATATGGCTTGAGTTTATCCATCTACATCATGTCATCTTGCCTAATGCGTTACTCTTTTCTTATGAACTTAATACTCTAGATGAATGTTGGATAGCGGTCGATGGGTGGAGTAATAGTAGTAGATGCAGAATCGTTTCGGTCTACTTGACACGGACGTGATGCCTATGTTCATGATCTTGCCTAGATATTCTCATAACTATGCGCTTTTCTATCAATTGCTCGGTAGTAATTTGTTCACCCATTGTAATATATGCTATATTGAGAGAAGCCACTAGTGAAACCTATGGCCCCTGGGTCTACTTTACATCATACAAGTTTTCGATCTATAATTCTAGTTTACTATTTATTTTGCAATCTTTATATTCAATCTATACAAAAATACCAAAAATATTTATCTTATTATCTTTATTAGATCTCACTTTTGCAAGTGGCCGTGAAGGGATTGACAACCCCTTTATCGCGTTGGTTACAAGGTTCTTATTTATTTGTGTAGGTATGTAACACCCTTGATGCGACTATAGCTCCCACGTGTCGAGGCACGACTTAGAGACATAATCGCATTGAAGGCATATGTCGCAAGTTAGGCACTCTTCACAACATCCCATGTAATATGAATAATAAAGGGGAGATAACAATAGTTGGCTTACACTCGCCATGTCAATCAAGTACATAAATAAAATTACATCATCCAAACACTCATGGCCCGACTACGGCGCCAAAATAAAAGATAACCCAACATACGACACGGTCCCAATCACCCCCAACTGGGCACCACTACTGATCATCGGGAAAGGAAACATAGTAACGTTGAGAGTCTTCGTCGAACTCCCACTTGAGCTCATACGCGTCTGCTGGAGCGGAATCATCAGGCCCTGCATCTGGTGTAATAGTAATCTGTGAGCCACAGGGACTCAGCAATCTCGCACCCTCGCGATAAAGACTATTTAAGCTTAAAGGTAAGGCAAGGTAAAATATGAGTGGAGCTGCAGCAAGCGACTAGCAAGTATGGTGGCTAACTTATTCGCAAAAGAGAGCGAGAAGAGGGAGGCAATGCACGAGCGAGAAGCGAGAAAGCAACCTGCACAAACAATACTCCAACACCGTGTCCACTTCCTGGACTCCGCCGAGAAGAGGCCATCACGGTAACACACTCAGTTGATTCATTTTAACTGATTAAGGTTCAAGTTATCTACAACCGGACATTAACAAATTCCCATCTGCCCATAACCACGGGCACGGCTTTTGAAAGTTCAATCCCCGCAGGGGAGTCCCAACTTAGCCCATGACAAGCTCTCACGGACAACAAAGGAATAGACCTCCTCCCAAGACGTTTCGATCAGACTCGGTATCTCGGTTCTTCAAGACACTTCGACAGGTTAAAACAAGACCAGCAACACCGCCCGAATGTGCCAACAAATCCCGATAGGAGCTGCACATATCTCTTTCTCAGGGCACACTCAGATGAGCGCTCCATACAACTAAAACCAAACCTCGAGTTTCCCCGAGGGGGCGCTGCACAGGACTCTAGTTTGGACCAACACTCAGAGGAGCACTGGCCCGGGGGGTTTAAAATAAGATGACCCGCGGGCTCCGGAAACCCGAGGGAAAAAGAGGCTAGGTGGCAAATGGTAAGACCAAGGTTGGGCATTGCTGGAAAAGCTTTAATCAAGGCGAACTATCAAGGGGTTCCCATTATAACCCAACCGCGTAAGGAACGCAAAATCTGGGAACATAACACCGATATGACGGAAACTAGGGCGGCAAGTGTGGAACAAAACACTAGGCGAGAGGCCGAGCCTTCCACCCTTTACCAAGTATATAGATGCATTAAGATAACAAGATAATATGATGATATCCCAACAAGAAAATAAATATTCCAATAAGGAACGGCCTCCGACCTTCACCTGCAACTAGTAACGCTATGAGAGGGGCTGAGCAAAGCGGTAACATAGCCAATCAACGGTTTGCTAGGTCAATGGTGGGTTAGAGGTTTGACATGGCAATTTGGGAGGCTTGCAAGCAAGTGGTAGGCATCGTAGCAATGGCATAGCAAAAGAGCGAGCAAACTAGCATAGCAAAGATAGTAGTGATTTCGAGGGTATGATCATCTTGCCTGCACAGTTGTCAGAGTTGACTGGATCCTCGAAAGCAAACTCAACGGGCTCCTCGTTAGCGAACTCGTCTCCCCGATCGACCCAAACAAGACAAACAAGCAACAAGGATACAATCAACCACGTGCAAGAACAAGCAATATGATGAAATGATGATATGCTATGAGGGATGCGATGCGGGATGCCAAATGCAAGATATGACAGGAAATGCATGAACCTGGCCTCAACTTGGAAAATCAAGTGTGCCACTGGAAAGATGAGATGAAATCGCTTGAAAACGATATAAAGAACGCCGGAATCGGAGTTACGGTTTGGAAATGGCAAGCGATTCAAAAATGACACCGGTCTCCGATTTACAGCAAGTAGGCATCTAAATGCAATGAGATGAACATGCTACATCACCCAAACAAGACAACAAAATACATGGCAGGGATGCACACAAGATGATTAACAAAAGCCTAGCACTGAGCTACGGCCAATTCATCCATTAACAGGTTCAAACAAGCATGGCAAAAATGCAAATGGCAAACAGATCTCAGACTTAGTGAAATCAACACTGGTCTGGAATTTCAGATCAGGTAGCCCTCTTCGGAGCAACAAAACTACATGCTACAGGACCTGAACATGGCAAAGTAAAGCATGGCATGGTGCTACTCAAAGAGCTTAACAAAAGTCCCGTAGTGACCTTGAGCCAAAAGGGATCAGAAAATACAATTGCAAGCATGTGAACATAGCAAACATATTCAGTTTTCAGACTTGGTGAAAAACTGAAGCAAGCTGAAATATAACTCAAGTAGGCATGTTTACGAGCTCGATGCACTCACTACGGTGCAAGTCATGGCAAGACAAGCATACCTCCATCAAGAAGGCACAAAATGCAAGCTAGACATGGCAAGAACAATAGCATAGCATGCACGGATCAACTACAACATCACCGGCAAAATTGCAAACAAGTTGACAATCTGCCCAGATTCACAAAGTAGCAAAAGTAGAGCTCGATTGACTCAAGCTAGGGTGCTCTATAATTGCAAACAAAGACATGGATGGATAGAGCACTACAATATTAACAAAACTCCCTTACTAATCATCCTCAAAAGAGGCATGGATCACTAGGAAACAACAAGAACATATGGCATCATGAGGTAAACAGCTCCAGGACTTAGTGAAATCACTAAGTCCCTGAAAACAGAATTAGCACGTGCACCACTTTGCAAGCTTGCACTAGTCACCACACACATCCTAAAAATACATGGGTTACACCTCTGGAAAGATGCCAAAACCCTTAACAAAACACATGTAGAACTCACGGGCATATCATGCACACAATAATCATGGCAAAAATGACAAAAGTGCTAAACGGAGTAACAGATCTGACAATTAACTCAAGTAGCCCTCTTCTAGCAGCATTTCGGGCATCAAGATGAGCTCAAATGAAAATGATGCAATGGAATGAAATGATGTACTCTCTGAGGTGAACATTTTGATATGCTATATGCATTAATCGGAGCTACGGATGCGAAGTTACGGAGCCGCGAACAGAGGCACTTGGATCTGCAGATTTCAGGACTTAAGAAAAAAAAACCACCAGATCTAGGGTTTCTTTGGCGGGCACGCGAACCGAGGCGAAGACTGCGGTGACCGGCGGGCGGCGGCGCGCTCTGGCCAGGAGAGGGAGACGCCGGCGCGCGGGATGACGGCGGCGACGGGCCCGCGAGGCGGCGGGGCAAAGAGGCAGGCGTCGGCGGCGGTTGGCGGCGCTGCGGAGGCGGCCGGAGGCAGGAGGCGGCGCGGGGAGCGCGGCGGGGTCGCCAGCGAGGCGGCGGCCACCGGCGTGGAGGCGGCTCGAGGCAGCGGGGCGGAGTGGATCGGGCGGCGCGGCGCGGAGGCCGGTCGGGCGGCGGACGGGCCTCGGGAGGGCCCGGCCTGGCCTCTCCGAGCCGGCGATGTTGGCGCGGGGCGCGGGCGAGTCGCGTCGCGACACGTGGCGGTGGCGGGGGCAGGTCGGACGTGTCCGGCCCGGCAGGATTTCGTCCGGCGGCGCGCGACGATTACTTTATAGGGTTTCGGGGGGGAGAAAGATCCGGATTTGGAGGGGGTGTGTATATAGGCATAGAGGGAGCTAGGAGAGTCCAAATGAGGTGCGGTTTTCGGCCACGCGATCGTGATCGAACGCTCTAGATGATGGAGCAGAGTTAGGTGGGTTTTGGGCCAACTTGGAGGGGTGTTGGGCTGCAACACACACGAGGCCTTTTCGGTCCCTCGGTTAACCGTTGGAGTATCAAACGAAGTCCAAATGATACGAAACTTGACAGGCGGTCTACCGGTAGTAAACCAAGGCCGCTTGGCAAGTCTCGGTCCAATCCGGAAATGTTTAATCCCCACACACGAAAGAAAGCTAGAAATGACCACCGGAGGAGAACGAAGCGCCGGAATGCAAAACGGACAACGGGAAAAATGCTCGAATGCCTGAGACGAACACGTATGCAAATGCAATGCACATGATGACATGATATGAGATGCATGACAACGACAACAACACACGGAGACAAAACCCGAACCCGAGGAAATAAATATAACTTAACACCGGAAACGGCAAGAGTTGGAGTACAAATAGGGAAAGTTACATCCGGGGTGTTACAACACTCCACCACTACGAAAGGATCTCGTCCCGAGATCTAGGACTGAAAAAACGTCGGGTACTCACAACGGAGGTGATCCTCGCGTTCCCAGGTAGCTTCACGGTCGGAATGGTGTGACCACTTGACTTTGAGAAATTTGATTGACTTGTTGCGAGTCTTGCGTTCAGTCTCTTCAAGAATAGCAACTGGGTGCTCACGATAAGAGAGATCTTCTTGGAGCTCAATGTCCTCAAAGTTGACGGTGCGTTCAGGAGTCTTGAAGCACTTTCAAAGCTGAGAGACATGGAACACGTCATGAACATTTGCAAAGTTTGAAGGAAGCTCGAGTTGATAGGCGAGGTCGCCTCTCTTGCTGACAATCTTGAAAGGTCCCACGTATCTAGGGGCAAGCTTCCCTTTGATACCGAAGCGACGAGTACCTTTCATAGGAGAGACACGGAGGTAAACATGGTCTCCGATCTCGAAAGCCAAATCATGGTGCTTACTATCATAGTAGCTCTTCTGATGGGATTTGGCTGCTTTGAGGTTATCTCGAATGACTTTGCACATTTCCTCTGCCTCTGTGATTAAGCCATTACCCAAAAGCTGACGTTCACCGGTTTTAGACCAGTTGAGAGGGGTACGGCACTTCCTGCCATACAGAATTTCAAAAGGGGCCTTGCCCGAACTTGCTTGAAAACTGTTGTTGTAGGAGAATTTAGCATAAGGAAGACAATCCTCCCACTTCATGCCGAAGGAGATCACACAAGCCCTGAGCATATCTTCAAGAATCTGGTTGACACGCTCGACTTGACCGCTAGTTTGAGGATGAAATGCTGTGCTGAAGCGGATGTTCGTGCCCATGGCCTTTTGAAAAGAATCCCAAAACTTTGAGGTAAAAATGCTGCCACGGTCTGAAGAGATCACTTGTGGAATACCGTGCATAGAGACAATACGAGAGGTATAGAGTTCCGCCAATTGAGCTGCAGTGATCGACTCTTTGGTAGGCAGAAAGTGAGCCACTTTGGTGAGTTTGTCGATGACAACGAATATAGCATCATTGCCACGCTTGGACTTTGGAAACCCAGTCACGAAGTCCATTTCAATGTGGTCAAACTTCCATTCTAGAATGACAAGAGGTTGGAGGAGACCTGCTGGCCTTTGGTGTTCTCCCTTCACTCTTCTGCAGACATCACATTCATTCACGAATTGAGCGATCTCGCGCTTCATTCGAGTCCACCAATAAGCTTGCTTGAGGTCCTGATACATCTTCGTGCTCCCGGGGTGGATGGGGAGGAGAGAATTGTGAGCCTCGTTCATGATCACTTTACGAAGGTCACCTTTGGGTACAACAATACGATCCTCGAAGAAGAGAGTGTCCTTGTCATCAAGGCGGTAGCACTTGTACTTGGACTGACTCTTGGCAATCCCAATCTTCACCTTTTTCACCATAGCATCAAGAAGCTGGGCTTGGCGAATCTGGTCTTCTAAGGTAGGAGAGACTAGAAGGTTGGCGAGGAATCCTTGAGGAACAACTTGCAGATTAAGTTTGCGGAAAGCTTCACAAAGCTCGGGGTGATAAGGCTTGAGAATCAGAATGTTGCAGTAAGCTTTCCTGCTCAATGCGTCAGCAATCACATTGGCCTTGCCTGGAGTATACTCAATACTTAGATTATACTCTTGGATCATTTCGACCCATCGAGTTTGCCTGAGGTTGAGATTAGGCTGAGTGAAGATGTACTTGAGACTCTTGTGATCAGTGAAAATGTCCACTTTTCTTCCCAATAAAAGATGTCTCCAAGTCAAAAGAGCATGCACAACTGCCGCCAACTCGAGATCATGAGTGGGGTAGTTCTTCTCATTAGGCTTCAACTGGCGAGATGTATAAGCAACAACTTTCTTCTGTTGCATCAATACTGCGCCAAGACCTTGGAGAGAGGCATCACAAAAGACCTCGTACGGTTTGGATTCATCAGGCGGAGTCAGAACTGGAGCGGTGATCAATTTCTCTTTCAAAGTGTTGAAAGCAATATCACACTCCGGAGACCAAACGTACTTGACGTGCTTCTGGAGAAGATTAGAGAGAGGCTTCGCGATCTTGGAAAAGTTTTCAACAATCTTCGGCAATAGCTTGCGAGACCGAGGAAGCTAAGGAGTTTCTTCACGTTCTGAGGAGGTTCCCAATTCACAATTGCAGACACCTTCTCAGGATTCACGGCAATGCCCTTGGCAGAGATGATATGACCAAGATAAAGAACCTCATCGAGCCAAAATTCACACTAGGAGAACTTGGCGTAGAACTGATGTTCCCTGAGCTTATCGAGTACCAAACGCAAATGCTTGGCATGATCTTCCTTGTTCTTTGAGAAAACCAGAATGTCGTCGAGATAGACCAAAACGAAGTCATTGGTGTAGGCGTTGAAGATGAAATTCATCATGCGAGAGAACGTCGGAGGAGCGTTGGCGAGACCAAAAGACATGACAGTGTATTCATATGAACCAAAGCTTGTTCTGAAAGCTGTCTTGGGGATATCTTCTTCACGAATGCGAATCTGGTGATAACCCATACGGAGATCAAGCTTGGAGAATAATTGGGCACCTTTGAGTTGTTCAAACAGCTCATTGATGTTGGGAAGTGGGTATTTGTTCTTGATGGTCTTCTTATTCACTGGACGGTAATCAACACAAAGTCGGTCCGTTCCATCCTTCTTCTTCACAAAAAGAACACCACAACCCCACGGAGAAGAACTAGGCCGGATGAGACCCATTTTCTCTTGAATATCGAGTTGCTTCTTCAGCTCCTTCAACTCTTCAGGTCCGAGCTTGTAAGGACGCTTGCACACAGGTTCCATACCAGGCTCAAGATCAATAACGAATTCAACTGGCCGGTGCGGAGGCATTCCTGGAAGTTCTTCTGGAAAGACGTCTTGATATTCGCAAACGACTGGAATTTGCGAAATAGCATCCAATTCACCCTTCTCATTGAGAGAAAACAGACGGATAGTATTATCCCGAGCGGCAAAGACAATAACATCCTCAGACGAATGAGTCAATTGAATCTGCCTGGCAGCACAATCAAGATGTGCCTTGTGCTTAGAAAGCCAATCCATTCCAAGAATAAGATCAATATTGGAGTTACCCAGAACAATTGGGCAAGAAAGGAACTTGTAGTCACCCAATGTGATAGTAACCTCCGGGACGCAGGTGTTAGCTGTCATCTGCTTGCCTGGTGACACAATTTGCAAGGAACTTTGCAGATACTGATAATCACACTCATACTTTGATGCAAAAGGTTTGGAAATGAAGCAATGCGATGCACCCGTGTCAAAAAGAACTTTTGCAGGAATATCATTAACAGGAAGGTTACCGATGATGACATCTGGTGAGTCCTCTGCCTGAGCTGCATTCATCATATTGACCTTGGCGAACTTGGGGTTATGCTTGACCACAGCTGTACTTGCCGATCTCACAGGAGGAGGAGGAAGACGCCTCTGGTTGAAACACTTGTTGGCATAGTGACCCTTCTGTTGGCACTTGTTGCACGTGACCTCTGAAAGCGGACGGTGATACGGAGCACTCGATCTTGGAGCTTGAGACGAAGTCTTGTTCTAAAAGCCAGGGTTGGGTGGGTGGGAAGAACCACTGCCACCTTTACTCTTCTGCTGATACGGCTGATGGAACAGAGGAGGAGGAAGCCAAAACTTCTGTTGCTTGGCCACTTGAGTAGAGGAAGGAGTAACATCTCTGACTCGCTTCTTGAAGCATCACACCTCAACTGAGCAGCCTCTTGCTTCAGTGCCATGTTGTAGAACTCATTGTATCTCAAGGGCTTAAAGAGGACAAGAGCGAGCTGGATATCTTCTCTGAGACCACCCCTGAACTGAT
Source organism: Triticum urartu (assembly GCF_003073215.2). NCBI lineage: Eukaryota > Viridiplantae > Streptophyta > Magnoliopsida > Poales > Poaceae > Triticum > Triticum urartu. The sequence continues at coordinate 161,733,264 of NC_053028.1, forward strand.
ATATCATGCTCTTCTCATCAGGGACGTCCTGCTTGGCAAAGCGGGCGAGCTTCTGGAACAACTTGTTGTAGTCATAGACAGACAAAGAGCCTTGCTTCAGATTGCGGAATTCCTCACGCTTGCTTTCAACCACGCTCTGCGGAATATGATGAGCTCGGAAATCTCGACGGAAATCATCCCAAGTGATAACACGTCCACCTCGGGAATCCTTGTACTGCTGGAACCATTCTGCAGCTTGATCTTTGAGTTGGAAGGAAGCGAACTTGACAAAGTCCTCAGGCCTGACATTACTACACTCGAAATGCTTGCACAAATCCACAAGCCAATCGTCAGCATCGGTTGCCTCAACACAATTGCTGAAAATTTTTGGCCCGTTAGCAAGGAACTGGTTGAGTGTAGCAAAGTGACTCTGATTGCTGCCTTGATTCCCTTGACTGCCTTGATTACGCTCTTGAAGAATTTGCATGATCAACTGTGTGTTTGCATTGGTTGCGGCCATCACAGCTTGCCATGCCTCCGGAGGAGGTGGAGGTGGTGGCGGATCAGGATTCGGAGTCGTGCGCGTTGGAGGAGCCATCCTGAAGAGGTTGACCACCATTAGCACATTGACAGATAAATATTGAAGCTGAATCCAACGGAATGAAAATTGCAACATATAGTCTTCACATCCGAACAAAATGAACGAATGCATTCCTCTTGAAATGGTCACATATCCATAAATTGAGAAGCCACGCAGAATTAAGGTAGAGAAATAAATCAACAAGGTACAGATCAAGAATGAATAATCGGTAAGAAATCCCAATCTCAAACCAATATCCGGGGAAGAAAAACTAGAGCTATTAGAATTCCCACCTATGAAACTCCCGAACCTTTCCGGTTATGCAATCAGGTGTTGGGGATACAGGGGAAGCATAATATCTCACCCAAACTAGTAAATCCTACATCCAGCTATATCCATCCTTCAACACATAACCAAGAAACCTTCGGAAACCATCTACCTCAACCTTCGAAAAGTTATGGCGATACTCCCGAACTCCCGCCCCAGTACTGGGTGGCGTCGAGGTTATCTCACCAACGAACTGCATAAAAGAGATTTTCTATGTCGGCGTACTAAACTCAGGTATTCCAGAACTGCAACGATAAAATTATGATGACAACACCTCAGAGCTCAACTCCCCGGGACACTTCCACTAAACCCCTGACAGGAGGCACCAAGTCAATGTTCTCATCATCAAACCATCGGAACGATTCCAAGATACCCGCGTGATCTTAAAAAAAAATTAGTGAAATTTGAGAAGAGAGAAGTCAAAACTCTACGTCGGGATGCCTTACCAGAGCGATGAGGAGACTGGGAAGTAAAAAGAATTCCTAAACTCTCCGATATATAATTCCTAAAAACCTCAAAACATTTTTCTAGACATAACACGGCCGCTAAAAACGATCAAGCAATGGGGCTCCTAAGGTCGGGGAAGGCTCTATTTACCAACTTGTAACACCCTCGATGCGACTATAGCTCCCACGTGTCGAGGCACGACTTAGAGACATAATCGCATTGAAGGCATATGTCGCAAGTTAGGCAATCTTCACAACATCCCATGTAATATGAATAATAAAGGGGAGATAACAATAGTTGGCTTACACTCCCACGTCAATCAAGTACATAAATAACATTACATCATCCAAACACTCATGGCCCGACTACGGCGCCAAAATAAAAGAGAACCCAACATGCGACACGGTCCCAATCACCCCCAACTGGGCACCACTACTGATCATCGGGAAAGGAAACATAGTAACGTTGAGAGTCTTTCGTCGAACTCCCACTTGAGCTCATACGCGTCTTGGAGCGGAATCATCAGGCCCTGCATCTGGTGTAATAGTAATCTGTGAGCCACAGGGACTCAGCAATCTCGCACCCTCGCGATCAAGACTATTTAAGCTTAAAGGTAAGGCAAGGTAAAATACGAGTGGAGCTGCAGCAAGCGACTAGCAAGTATGGTGGCTAACTTATTCGCAAAAGAGAGCGAGAAGAGAAGGCAAAACACGAGCGAGAAACTAGAGAGCAACCTGCGCAAACATTACTCCAACACCGTGTCCACTTCCCGGACTCCGCCGAGAAGGGGCCATCACGGTAACACACTCAGTTGATTCATTTTAATTAAGTTAAGGTTCAAGTTATCTACAACCGGACATTAACAAATTCCCATCTGCCCATAACCGCGGGCACGGCTTTCGAAAGTTCAATCCCTGCAGGGGAGTCCCAACTTAGCCCATGACAAGCTCTCACGGTCAACGAAGGAATAGACCTCCTCCCAAGACGTTCCGGTCAGACTCGGTATCTCGGTAACTCAAGACACTTTGACAGGTTAAAACAAGACCAGCAACACCGCCCGAATGTGCCGACAAATCCCGATAGGAGCTGCACATATCTCTTTCTCAGGGCACACTCAGATGAGCGCTCCATACAACTAAAACCAAACCTCGAGTTTCCCCGTGGGGGCGCTGCACAGGACTCTAGTTTGGACCAACACTCAGAGGAGCACTGGCCCGGGGGGTTTAAAATAAGATGACCCGCGGGCTCCGGAAACCCGAGGGAAAAAGAGGCTAGGTGGCAAATGGTAAGACCAAGGTTGGGCATTGCTGGAAAAGCTTTAATCAAGGCGAACTATCAAGGGGTTCCCATTATAACCCAACCGCGTAAGGAACACAAAATTCGGGAACATAACACCGATATGACGGAAACTAGGGCGGCAAGAGTGGAACAAAACACTAGGCGAGAGGCCGAGCCTTCCACCCTTTACCAAGTATATAGATGCATTAAGATAACAAGATAATATGATGATATCCCAACAAGAAAATAAATATTCCAATAAGGAACGGCCTCCGACCTTCACCTGCAACTAGTAACGCTATGAGAGGGGCTGAGCAAAGCGGTAACATAGCCAATCAACGGTTTGCTAGGTCAATGGTGGGTTAGAGGTTTGACATGGCAATTTGGGAGGCTTGCAAGCAAGTGGTAGGTATCGTAGCAATGGCATCGCAAAAGAGCGAGCAAACTAGCATAGCAAAGATAGTAGTGATTTCGAGGGTATGATCATCTTGCCTGCACAGTTGTCAGAGTTGACTGGATCCTCGAAAGCAAACTCAACGGGCTCCTCGTTAGCGAACTCGTCTCCCGGCTCTACCCAAACAAGACAAACAAGCAACAAGGATACAATCAACCACGTGCAAGAACAAGCAATATGATGAAATGATGATATGCTATGCGGGATGCGATGCGGGATGCCAAATGCAAGATATGACAGGAAATGCATGAACCTGGCCTCAACTTGGAAAACCAAGTATTCCACTGGAAAGATGAGATGAAATCGCTTGAAAACGATATAAAGAACGCCGGAATCGGAGTTACGGTTTGGAAATGGCAAGCGATTCAAAAATGACACCGGTCTGCGATTTACAGCAAGTAGGTATCTAAATGCAATGAGATGAACATGCCACATCACCCAAATAAGACAACAAAATACATGGCAGGGATGCACACAAGATGATTAACAAAAGTCTAGCAATGAGCTACGGCCAATTCATCCATTAACAGGTTCAAACAAGCATGGCAAAAATGCAAATGGCAAACAGATCTCAGACTTAGTGAAATCAACACTAGTCTGGAATTTCAGATCAGGTAGCCCTCTTCGGAGCAACAAAACTACATGCTACAGGACCTGAACATGGCAAAGTAAAGCATGGCATGGAGCTACTCAAAGAGCTTAACAAAAGTCTCTTAGTGACCTTGAGCCAAAAGGATCAGAAAATACAATTGCAAGCATGTGAACATAGCAAACATATTCAGTTTTCAGACTTAGTGAAAAACTGACACAAGCTAAATATAACTCAAGTAGGCATGGTTACGAGCTCTATGCACTCACTACGGTGCAAGTCATGGCAAGACAAGCATACCTCCATCAATAAGGCACAAAATACAAGCTAGACATGGCAAGAACAATAGCATAGCATGCACGGATCAACTACAACATCACCGGCAAAATTGCAAACAAGTTGACAATCTGCCCAGATTCACAAAGTAGCAAAAGTAGAGCTCGATTGACTCAAGTTAGGGTGCTCTATAATTGCAAACAAAGACATGGATGGATAGAGCACTACAATATTAACAAAACTCCCTTACTGATCATCCTCAAAAGAGGCACGGATCACTAGGAAACAACAAGAACATATGGCATCATGAGGTAAACAGCTCCAGGACTTAGTGAAATCACCAAGTCCCTGAAAACAGAATTAGCAAGTGCACCACTTTGCAAACTTGCACTAGTCACCACACACATCCTAAAAATACATGGGTTACACCTCTAGAAAGTTGACAAAACCCTTAACAAAACACATGTAGAACTCACGGGCATATCATGCACACAATAATCATGGCAAAAATGACAAAAGTGCTAAACGGAGTAACAGATCTGACAATTAACTCAAGTAGCCCTCTTCTAGCAGCATTTCGGGCATCAAGATGAGCTCAAATGAAAATGATGCAATGGAATGAAATGATGTACTCTCTGAGATGAACATTTTGATATGCTATATGCATGAATCGGAGCTACGGATGCGAAGTTACGGAGCCGCGAACAGAGGCACTTGGATCTGCAGATTTCAGGACTTAAGAAAAAAACCACCAGATCTAGGGTTTCTTTGGCGGGCACGCGAACCGAGGCGAAGACTGCGGCGAGGCGGCGGGGCAAAGAGGCAGGCGGCGGCGGCGGTTGGCGGCGCGGCGGAGGCGGCCGGAGGCAGGAGGCGGCGCGGGGAGCGCGGCGGGGTCGCCGGCGAGGCGGCGGCCGCCGGCGTGGAGGCGGCTCGAGGCGGCGGGGCGGAGTGGATCGGGCGGCGCGACGCGGAGGCCGGTCGGGCGGCGGACGGGCCTCGGGAGGGCCCGGCCTGGGCTCTCTGGGCCGGCGATGTGGGCGCGGGGCGCGGGCGAGTCGCGTCGCGACACGTGGCGATGGCGGGGGCAGGTCGGACGTGTCCGGCCCGGCAGGATTTCGTCCGGCGGCGCGCGACGATGATTTTTTAGGGTTTCGGGGGGAGAAAGATCCGGATTTGGAGGGGGTGTATATATAGGCATAGAGGGAGCTAGGAGAGTCCAAATGAGGTGCGGTTTTCGGCCACGCGATCGTGATCGAACGCTCTAGATGATGGAGCAGAGTTAGGTGGGTTTTGGGCCAACTTGGAGGGGTGTTGGGCTGCAACACACACGAGGCCTTTTCGGTCCCTCGGTTAACCGTTGGAGTATCAAACGAAGTCCAAATGATACGGAACTTGACAGGCGGTCTACCGGTAGTAAACCAAGGCCGCTTGGCAAGTCTCGGTCCAATCCGGAAATGTTTAGTCCCCACACACGAAAGAAAGCTAGAAATGACCAGCGGAGGAGAACGAAGCGCCGGAATGCAAAACGGACAACGGGAAAAATGGTCGAATGCCTGAGACGAACACGTATGCAAATGCAATGCACATGATGACATGATATGAGATGCATGACAACGACAACAACACACGGAGACAAAACCCGAACCCGAGGAAATAAATATAACTTAACGCCGGAAACGGCAAGAGTTGGAGTACAAATAGGGAAAGTTACATCCGGGGTGTTACAAGGTACTAGGCGATTTGCCTGTAGTCCCCTATTGGATTGATACCTTGGTTCTCAAAAACTAGGGGAATACTTAAGCTACTTTGCTGCATCAACCTTTCCTCTTCAAGGGAAAACCAACGCATGCTCAAGATGTAGCAAGAAGAATTTCTGGCGCCGTTGCCGGGGAGATCTACGCTCAAGTCAAGACATACCAAGTACCCTTCACAAACTCTTATCCCTCGCATTACATTATTTGCCATTTTCCTCTTATTTTCCTCTCCCCCACCTCACCTTTGCTGTTTTATTCGCCTCTTTCCCGTTTGCCTTTATTTCACCATGGCCGAATCTAAAAGGGGTAAGGGTTCTCTCCCAAGTTCTAGTACTTTGGATAGACCCTCTGTCCTTTCTAAGCTCATAAATAATGATGCTATGGAAATACCTACCGGGGTTATCAATGAGAGTTTGGATAGTTTCGATGAAGATGATCCCAGAATTTTTCGTTATTTGCTTGATGAGTCTTTGAAAGACGCTTGGGATAGGTTATTAAGGATCCGAGCCAGTTATGTACCCCAATATCAAATTGAGATATACCTAAAAAGCTTTTATGTTGGCTTACCCTCTTCGTTCAAGCAATTTTTAGATTCTATTTTTGAAGAAGGTTTTCTTGAGGGGGATGCCATAGATACATATGAAAAGATGAAAACTATATTTGGGCACCCCATGAATGAGAAGGTTGAATCCACCTCTCTTTTGTTCTTTTATCAAAATGAAATTATCAAAGAGATGAAGGCTAGCTTAGATGCAAATTTTCGTAGCGTGCTTAATATTTCTTCCACCATTAATGGCCATGTGCTTTCTCAAAATAGAAAGGTAAATGCTATAGATAAGAAATTTTCTCTTTTCTTTCCCAATAACAAAGATGACAATACCTAGATCTATCCTTGTTTTTATGCCTAGCTAGGGGCGTTAAACAATAGCGCTTGTTGGGAAGCAACCCAATTTTATTTTTGTTCCTTGGTTTTTGTTCCTGATTAGTAATAAATAAATCATCTATACTCTGTTAGGATTGTGTATTTATGTTTTAATTAGTGTTTGTGCCAAGTAAAGCCTTTAGGATCTTCTTGGATGATTGTTATTTGATCTTGCTGAAAAAAACAAAAAGTTTGCGCTCACGAGAATAATTTTCATTTTTTATAAGAGAGCGATAAAATACCAATTCCAACAGAAGTAGATCAATATACAAATTATTTAGGATATCCTAATTTCTTAGGAGTTTTGGAGTTACAGAAGTATTCGAAACCTACAGATTACTACAGACAGTTCTGTTTTTGACAGATTTTGTTTTTCGTGTGTTGTTTGCTTATTTTGATGAATCTATGGCTAGTATCGGGGGTATGAACCATGGAGAAGTTGGAATATAGTAGTTTTAACACCAATATAAATAAAGAATGAGTTCATTATAGTACCTTAAAGTGGTGGTTTGTTTTCTTATACTAACGGAGCTCATGAGATTTTCTGTTGAGTTTTGTGTTGTGAAGTTTTCAAGTTTTTGGGTAAAGATTTGATGGATTTTGGAACAAGGAGTGGCAAGATCCTAATCTTCGGGATGCCCCAGAAGGCATTCCCTCTTTCGTCTTCATCTATCGGTAACTTTACTTGAGGCTATATTTTTATTCTACACATGATATGTGTTTTGCTTGGAGCGTATTGTATGATTTGAGTCTTTGCTTTTTAGTTTACCACAATCATCCTTGCTGTACACACCTTTTGGAGAGACACACATGAATCAAAATTTATTAGAATACTCTATGTGCTTCACTTCTATCTTTTGAGCTAGATAAATTTTGCTCGAGTGCTTCAATTATATCATTTTAGAGCACGGTGGTGGTTTTATTTTAATGAAATTATTAATCTCTCATGCTTCACTTATATTATTTTGAGAGTATTTTAGAATAGCATGGTAAATTGCTTTGGCTATAAAATTAGTCCTAATATGATAGGCATCCAAGATAGGTATAATAAAAACTTTCATATAGAAGTGCATTAAATACTATGAGAAGTTTGATTCTTGATAGTTGTTTTGAGATATAAAGGTGGTAATATTAGAGTTGTGCTAGTTGAGTAATTATGGAATTGAGAAATACTTGTGTTGAAGTTGGCAAGTCTCGTAGCATGCACGTATGGTAAACGTTGTGTGACAAATTTGAAGCATGGGGTGTTCTTTGATTGCTTTTCTTATGAGTGGCGGTCGGGGACGAGCGATGGTCTTTTCCTACCAATCTATCCCCCTAGGAGCATGCGCGTAGTGCTTGGTTTTGATGGCTTGTAGATTTTTCCAATAAGTATGTGAGTTCTTTATGACTAATGTTGAGTCCATGAATTATACACACTCTCACCCTTCCATCATTGCTAGCCTCTTCGGTACCGTGCATTGCCCTTTCTCACCTCGAGAGTTGGTGAAAACTTCGCTGGTGCATCCAAACCCCGTCATATGATACACTCTATCACACATAAGCCTCCTTATATCTTCCTCAAAATAGCCACCATACCTACCTATTATGGCATTTCCATAGCCATACCGAGATATATTGCCATGCAAGTTTCCACCGTTCCGTTTATTATGACACACTCCATCATTGTCATATTGTTTTACATGATCATGTAGTTGACATCGTATTTATGGCAAAGCCACCTTCATAATTCTTTCATAGATGTCACTCTTGATTCATTGCATATCCCGGTACACCGCCGGAGGCATTCACATAGTCATATTTTGTTCTAAGTATCGAGTTGTAATTCTTGAGTTGTAAGTAAATAAAAGTGTGGTGATTTTCATTATTAGAGCATTGTCCCATGTGAGGAAAGGATGATGGAGACTATGATTCCCCCACGAGTCGGGATAAGATTCTGGACGAAAAAAGAGGCCATAAAAGGGGAGAAAAAAGGGCCCAAAGAAAAAAAAATGAGAGAAAAAGATAGAAGGAGCAATGTTACTATCCTTTTTCCACACTTGTGCTTCAAAGTAGCACCATGATCTTCATGATAGAGAGTCTTATTCTGTCACTTTCATATACTAGTGGGAATTTTTCATTATAGAACTTGGCTTGTATATTCCAATGATGGACTTCCTCATAATGCCTAGGTCTTCGTGAGCAAGCAAGTTGGATGCACACCCACTTAGTTTCTTTTGTTGAGCTTTCATATATTTATAGCTCTAGTGCATCCATTGCCTGGCAATCCCTACTCCTTACATTGACATCAATTAATGGGCATCTCCATAGCATGTTGATTAGCCGCCTCAATGTAAGACTTTCTCCCTTTTTGCCTTGTCACACAACCTCCATCATCATATTCTATTCCACCCATATTGCTATGTCCATGGCTCGCGCTCATATATTGCATGAAAGTTGAAAGAGTTTGAAAAGGCTAAGTATGAAACAATTGCTTGGATTGTCATCGGGGTTGTGCATGATGGGAGCATTTTGTGTGACGAAAATGAATCATGGCCAAACTATATGATTTTGTAGGGATAAGCTTTCTTTGGCTATGTTATTTTGATAAGACATAATTGCTTGGTTAGCATGCTTGAAGTATTATTATTTTTATGCCAATATTAAACTACTGTCTAGAATCTTTCGGATCTGAATATTCATGCCACAATAAATAAAATTACATTGAAAATTATGTTAGGTAGCATTCCACATCAAAAATTATGTTTTTATAATTTACCTACTCGAGGACGAGCAGGAATTAAGCTTGGGAATGCTGATACGTCTCCAGCGTATGTATAATTTTTGATTGTTCCGTGCTATTATATTATCTGTTTTGGATGTTTAATTGGCTTTAATATGCACTTTTATATTATTTTTGGGACTAACCTATTAACCGGAGGCCCAGTGCCAGTTGCTGTTTTTTTACCTATTTCAGCGTTTCGCAGAAAAGGAATATCAAACGGAATCCAAACGGAATGAAACCTTCGCGATTATCTTTTTTGAAACAAATGAAAAGAAGACTTGGAGTGGATGTCAAGGAAGCAACGAGGTGGCCACGAGGTAGGGCGGCACGCCCAGGGGGGGCAGGCGCGCCTGTCACGCCCTCGATTTGACCGTACAATAATCATACACGCAAACGTGTACGATCAAGATCAGGGCCTCATGGGAAGTTATCACAACACAACTCTACAAATAAAATAAGTCATAAAAGCATCATATTACAAGCCAGGGGCCTCGAGGGCTCGAATACAAGAGCTCGATCGTAGAGGAGTCAGCGGAAGCAACAATATCAGAGTACAGACATAAGTTAAACAAGTTTGCCTTAAGAAGGCTAGCACAAACTGGGATACAGATCGAAAGAGGCGCAGGCCTCCTGCCTGGGATCCTCCTAAACTACTCCTGGTCGTCGTCAGCGGGCTGCACGTAGTAGTAGGCACCTCCAGTGTAGTAGCAGTCGTCGTCGACAATGGCGTCTGGCCTGGGCTCCATCGTCTGGTCGCAACAATCAAGTATAGGAAGGGGGAAAGGGGGAGCAAAGCAACCGTGAGTACTTATCCAAAGTACTCGCAAGCAAGGAGCTACACTACATATGTATGCATGGGTATCAAATGGAAAAGGGGGTAACATATGTGGACTGAACTGCAGAATGCCGGAATAAGAGGGGGGGTAGCTAGTCCTATTGAAGACCACGCTTCTGGTAACCTCCATCTTGCAACATAAGAAGAGAGTAGATGGTAAGTTCACCAAGTAACATCGCATAGCATAATCCTACCCGGTGATCCTCCCCTCGTCGCCCTGTTAGAGAGCGATCACCGGGTTGTATCTGGCAATTGAAAGGGTGTGTTTTACTTAGTATCCTGTTCTAGTTGTCATAAGGTCAAGGTACAACTCCAAGTCATCCTATTACCGAAGATCACGGCTATTCGAATAGATTAACTTCCCCGCAGGGGTGCACCACATAACCCAACACGCTCGATCCCATTTGGCCGGACACACTTTCCTGGGTCATGCCCGGCCTCGGAAGATCAACACGTCGTAGCCCTACCTAGGCGCAACAGAGAGGTTAGCACGCCGGTCTAAATCCTATGGGGCAGGGGTCTGGGCCCATCACCCATAGCACACCTGCACGTTGCGAGGGCGGCCAGAAGCAGACCTAGCCTAGCAGGCGTTCCAGTCCAATCCGGCGCGCGCCGCTCAGTCGCTGACGTCACGAAGGCTTCGGCTAATACCACGACGTCGAGTGCCCATAACTTTCCCCGCATAGATGGTTAGTGCGTATAGGCCAGTAGCCAGACTCAGATCAAATATCAAGATCTCGTTAAACATGTTATCTTGAAATAACCGCGAACGCCGACCAGGGCCAGGCCCACCTCTCTCTCTTAGGGCCTTCGCGACAAAGGTCCTTTCAGCCCCCAATCCGTGAATCACTCGCGGGTGCTCCACGAGCCGACCCGACTTTAGTCACCACATGTATCATGTATAAAGTATATAGTATATACCCGTGATCAACTCCCGAGTGATCACGGCCTGATAGTATAGCATGTCATACGGACAAGAATGTAGGGCCACTGATGATAAACTAGCATCCTATAATAAGCATTAGGATTGCAGGTAAAGATAACAACAATAGTAGCAAGAACAGGCTATGCATCAGGATAGGATTAACGGAAAGCAGTAACATGCTACACTACTCTAATGCAAGCAGTATAGAGGAGAGTAGGCGATATCTGGTGATCAAGAGGGGAGGGCTTGCCTGGTTGCTCTGGCAAGAAGGAGGGGTCGTCAACACCGTAGTCGAACTGGGGGTCGCCGGCAGTCTCGGGGTTTACCGGAAAGAAGTAACGGAGGGGGAACACAATAAATAACAGAGCAATCAATGCATCACAAAGTATAACATGGCATTACACGATGCTAGAGGTGACCTAACGTAGTAGTAGGTGCTACTGGTGAAGGGGGAAAACATCCGGGAAAGTATTCCCGGTGTTTGACGTTTTCGAACAAACGAACCGGAGGGGGATTATTGCACGGTCGCTATGCTAGGGATGTGTGGCGGACGAACGGACCGTGTATTCAGATTCGTCTCGTCGTTTTGAGCAACTTTCATGTATAAAGTTTCTCCATCCGACTTACGGATTATTTTATACAATTTTTTTCAAAATTTATTGATTTTTAGGAATACTTATAATTCGAAGTTAATTGGGCAAACTGTTTTGGGCACCCAGAAGTGTACCCAGTGGCAGTAGCTTCAAAGGGTGACGAGTGGGGCCAGGGTCAAAAGTCAATAGCCTAGTCAGAGTTGACTGGTCAAAATGAACAGTGCCCACAGGACCCGGATGTCATAGACTGCAGCTAATTAATTTTGTTATTTATTTTAAGCTCCAAGAGACCCACATGTCATCTGTGCATACACTAGTGTAACCACTAATTATCATCTACTGGTCTAAACAGGGGCTATCCCCATCGGCCATGGCCCAAGCCGGCCACTAGTGTGCTTGGGCATGCACGCATGGTGTGCTTGGGCAAGCCAGGCACTTGTGCACCACAGCCATCAGCTACAACAGTAGTAGAGCAGCGATACTAGTGGCCGTATGCATCAGTAGCAGAGGCGGCACCTCGCAGGAGTAGCAGTAAAGCAGCAGCACCGACGAGGCAAGCAGAGCAGTGGGGACTAAGCAGTAGTAGCAGCATGTATAACAGCAGCCCTGTAGGCAACCAACAGGCGAGCAAGGCACGGCCCGGGCACAGCAGCCTTGCCGGGCGCGCAGCCAGCGAGGAGGCGAGCAGGGCGCGGGCGCAACGGGAAGCAGAGCAGCGCAGGCGCACGCACGGGGCACGGCCAAGGCACGGACGGCGCACGGGTTAGCTGGCAGTGGGGCGCGCCGATGCAGGCTGGAGGCACAGGGTACGACCACGGCGCGGTGAGCGCATGCTCACCACGAGCACGAGCGCGGCGGCAGTGGAGCCAAACGTTGAAGGATCTACCGGGGTGAAGGGAGGGGACAGAAGGCGGAGCTCACCAGGAGGTGATTGGCAAGCGCGAGACTACCGGGGAAGCTCCAGAGGCGACGAATCGAGGCGAGGTTGTGCGGCGGCCGACGGGGAAGATGAAGACCGATCCGTCGGTGTGTTGCATCTCCCGAGGAACCCATGTTCGTGGTCGAAGAAGACGAAGGAGCAGCATCCTTCGGACCTCCTCTCGAGGCTCGAGGAGGCTACGACGCTCGAGGTTGATGATGACGCGGCCTCGGTTCCGCTCTAGCGAGCTCGAGATCGTGTGTGAGATGCGAGGGAGGGGAAAACTGAGGGCCTAGGGTTTCGGCGAGAGAGAGAGCATCGAGGGCTTGCTCTTATCCATCCCCTCGACCACGGGATGGCCGACAGCGCTGCATCCACGCGTTGGATGGACCAGCAGCGTCCACGACACAAGAGGTTGGGGATGACCAACAACTTGGGCTGGGACAGGTCTTGTGCGTGTAGTGCCCATAAGGCATAGTAGGCAGGCTAGCTTTTGATCATAGTGGGCCAAATTGCACAGGGCAACTTCAGTTTTAATCTTCTTCTTTTTTTGTTATACACTTAGCTACTGTTTATACTATTTTGCTACCAAACGAGTTTTGTCTAGTATGAAACTTCAGATTTAAATGCTAAGCAATATTATTAGGTTGCAAAAAAAGGTTCAAATATTTTTGAATTGTATAAATATTTGTTCAACCGTAAATGGTTAATTTAATTACAGTTGGTCCCGTTTTAATTAAACTAGAGGCAGATAGTTATTTACAATATGATGATTGATGCTCTATAATTATTTAGTGAATATCTACTACCTTTTGAACATTTTAAAATCTTAGTTTGATGAATTTATAATTTGACTTGTTATTTAAATTTGAAATTTGAACGGGTTTTGAATCACCGCAAGATTATCAATAGTAATCGTGGTGACGTGGCAACATTAGTAGATGGTCACTATAGCTTAATTATCCGGGCGTCACAGCGCCCCCCACCCTCGTGGGCCCCTTGTAGCTCCACCGACCTACTTCTTTCGCCTATATATATACTCTTATACCCTGAAAACATCCAGGGGAGCCACGAAACCACTTTTCCACCGCCGCAACCTTCTGTACCCGTGAGATCCCATCTGGGGACCTTTTTCGGCGATCTGCCGGAGGGGGATTCGATCACGGAGGGCTTCTATATCAACACCATAGCCTCTCCGATGATGTGTGAGTCGTTTACCATAGACCTTCGGGTCCATAGTTATTAGCTAGACGGTGTCTTCTCTCTCTTTGGATCTCAATACAAAGTTCTCCTCGATGTTCTTGGAGATTTATTTGATGTAATTCTTTTTGTGGTGTATTTGCCGAGATCTGATGAATTGTGGGTTTATGATCAAGTTTTTCTGTGAACAATATTTGATTCTTCTCTGAATTCTTATATGCATGATTTGATATCTTTGCAAGTCTCTTCGAATTATCAGTTTGGTTTGGCCTACTAGATTGATCTTTCTTGCAATGGGAGAAGTGCTTAGCTTTGGGTTCAATCTTGTGGTGTCATTTCCCAGTGACAGTAGGGGTAGCAAGGCACGTATTGTATTGTTGCCATCGAGGATAAAAAGATGGGGTTTATATCATATTGCTTGAGTTTATCCCTCTACATCATGTCATCTTGCCTAATGCATTACTATATTTTTATGAACTTAATACTCTAGATGCATGCTAGATAGCGGTCGATGTGTGGAGTAATAATAGTAGATGCAGAATCGTTTCGGTCTACTTGACACAGATGTGACGCCTATGTTGATCATGCCTAGATATTCTCATAAATATGCAATTTTCTATCAATTGCTGGCAGTAATTTGTTCACCCACCATAATATGTGCTATCTTGAGAGAAGCCACTAGTGAAACCTATGCCCCCCGGGTCTACTTTACATCATATAAGTTTCCGATATACAATTCTAGTTTACTATTAATTTTGCAATCTTTATTTTCAATGTATACAAAAATACCAAAAATATTTATCTTATTATCTTTATCAGATCTCACTTTTGCTAGTGGCTGTGAAGGGACTGACAACCGCTTTATCGCGTTGGTTGCAAGGTTCTTATTTGTTTGTGCAGGTACTAGGCGATTTGCGTGTAGTATCCTACTGGATTGATACCTTGGTTCTCAAAAACTGAGGAAAATACTTACGCTACTTTGATGCATCATCCTTTCCTATTCAAGGGAAAACCGCTCTGCATATAGAGAAGATGGTGGCGGCCTAGGCAACGGCTACTGGAGAAGAGGTCAATCCTCGGTCGGTGGGTGGTGGCGGCATCATAGGAGGTGAATCCTTGGTCTGCGGCGGGAGATAGGAGGAGCTCAACCGTCGAGGTCGGCAGCGGCGTGATTCAAGCACATCCATGGTGGTCGATGGTGGGATAGTGGAGGTCGAACTTCAGGCGGCAGCCGCACTAAGCTTTGCTCCTCGACCCTGCTGTCTCGGCGTGCTGCCGCATCACGCTTCTCTGTCTGCTGGGTGGAGGTCACCGCACGGCTAATTAATTAAGGTATTCTTTTCATGAGTGGCTTAATTAAGGTATTCAATTCCTAAGGGTTGTGCTATACTAGTACTCTGCGTGTAAATTGACTGCCACTAATTTTTTTCATTGCACGTATGGATAACAATGTGGAGCGCCCTCAGTAATTATGAAAATGAACCCTTGTGATTTATGCACGCATCTTTGGGGCAACAATTAATCCGTGTATTAATGTTGTTGTTTTGTTTTTAATTACCATTCGTGTGGTGCAGATGGAACGATGTGTATGGATGAAGAATCGAAGAACCGCAGATTTTATCAGTGGCGTGACAGAGTTCATGAATTTGGCTGAAAGTGCAAAGAGGAGAATTGGTGATGCGGATTACATCATGTCTCCATGTACTGATTGTGCCAATACAGAGTCACGTGAAGTTGCAGATGTACAGTGGCACTTAGTCCCTCGGGGATTCATGGATGGATATACACGTTGGACCAGACACGGTGAAGAGCAGGTCATGGATGAATATACCCAGGGCCGCGAGATGCCAAACCCTGATCAGTGTCACATGGATGTTGAATCTAACATCGGGGCAGAGGCGTCAAGCTAACAATGGAACACCGAAAAGCCGAAACGCTCACTGGAAAACCAAGATGTCACTACCGCAGGATGCTGCTAACGCGACACTACGATCAGAGACCCTTCGAGAAACTGTGTGCGATGCAATAATCACAAACAGTGGTGTAAAAACCTGTCAAAAAAGGTGCAAAACGTTTGCGATGGAGGATGCATCAAACATGGTTCAGATTTTAGTGGCGTGTGCGATGCAGGGCATATGGTTCAGTTCAATTAATCATTTGCGATGAGAAGGAACAAAAGAAACGGGCAGCCAAATGAAGGTGTGTGTGATGTACAACATATGGTGCACTCGGATGAACTGTTTGTGATTAGACAACACAAAAAACGGTCAGCCAGATCAAGGTGTGTGCGATGTACAACATACGGTTCACTCGGATGAACATACGGTTCGCTCAGATGAACTATTTGTGATTAGCCAACACAAAAGAAACGGTCAGCCAGATCAAGGTGTGTGCGATATACGATATGTGGTTAACTCGGATGAACTATTTCCGTTGAGACAAGAGAACATAAATGGTTCAATATAACAAATACCATAAATATTGCAAGGTTCAAATTAAAAGATTACAATGCCCAAATTCACACTTTGCATACTTCGTCATTTCTGCAAGGGGATCAGCCGTTGACAACTCATGTATGGGTTTGACACAATGACTTCCAATTACTCTGTTATATGCTCTTCCAATACGAAGTTTAGCTTTTTGGGACTGAGGGAGTCCTGGATTAGGGGGTGTCCGGATAGCCGGAATATAACTTCGGCCGGACTCCTGGACTATGAAGATACAAGATTGAAGACTTCGTCCCGTGTCCGGAAGGGACTTTCCTTGGCGTGGAAGGCAAGCTTGGCGATACGGATACGTAGATCTCCTACCATTGTAACCGACTCTGTGTAACCCTAGCCCTCTCCGGTGTCTATATAAACCGGAGGGTTTTATTCCGTAGGGACAACAATCATACCATAGGCTAGCTTCTAGGGTTTAGCCTCCTTGATCTCGTGGTAGATCTACTCTTGTACTACCCATATCATCAATATTAATCAAGCAGGAGTAGGGTTTTATCTCCATCGAAAGGGCCCGAACCTGGGTAAAAACATCATGTCCCTTGTCTCCTGTTACCATCCGCCTAGACGCACAGTTTGGGACCCCCTACCCGAGATCCGCCGGTTTTGACACCGACATTGGTGCTTTCATTGAGAGTTCCTCTGTGTCGTCACTTTTAGGCCCGATGGCTCCTCCGATCATCAACGACGATGCGATCCAGGGTGAGACTTTTCTCCCCGGACAGATCTTCGTATTTGGCGGCTTTGCACTACGGGCCAATTCGCTTGGCCATCTGGAGCAGATCGAAAGCTACGCCCCTGGCCATCAGGTCAGATTTGGAAGTTTGAGCTACACGGCCGACCTCCGCGGAGACTTGATCTTCGACGGATTCGAGCCGCAGCCAAGCGCGCCGCACTGTCACGATGGGCATGATCTAGCTCTGCCGCCGAACAGTGCCCTGGAGGCCGCACCCGCATCAGCTCCGACCCTTAATTCGGAGCCAACTGCGCCAATCGAGGATGGGTGGTTGGACACCGCCTCGGGGGCTGCAATCTCTACGGCGATCGAGTCGAACACCAGCCCTATTCTCTGCGAAGCCCATGACTCCAAGGAGCCGGACTCCTCTCCGGACTCCGAACCCTCCGTGCCCCTACCGATCGAATCCGATTGGGCGCCGATCATGGAGTTCACCGCCGCGGACATCTTTCAGCACTCGCCCTTCGGCGATATTCTGAATTCACTAAAGTCTCTCTCTTTATCAGGAGAGCCCTGGCCGGACTATGGTCAGCAAGGTTGGGATGCGGATGATGAAGAAATTCAAAGCCCACCCACCACCCACTTCGTAATCATTGTAGATGATTTAACCGACATGCTCGACTTCGACTCCGAAGACATCGACTGTATGGACGCCGATGCAGGAGATGATCAAGAACCAGCGCCTACAGGGCACTGGAAAGCCACCTCGTTGTATGATATATACATGGTGGATACCACAAAAGAAGGCAATGGCGATGGAACAATGGAGGATGACCCCTCCAAGAAGCAGCCTAAGCGCCGGCGTCAGCGGCGCCGCTCTAAATCCCGCCAAAGCAAAAACGGTAATTCCGGCACGAGAGATAATAACACCCCGGACAGTTCCAAAGACAACCACCTCCAGCAAGATTCAACACAGGAGGATGGAGAAGCCAGCCCTCATGAGAGAGCGGCAGACAGAGAGGTCGAGGACGATAATCATATGCCTCCCTCCGAAGACGATGCAAGCCTCGACGACGACGAATTTGTCGTGCCAGAGGATCCCGTCGAACAAGAGCGTTTCAAACGCAGGCTTATGGCCACGGCGAGCAGCCTCAAGAAAAAACAGCAACAACTTGGAACTGATCAAGATTTGCTAGCCGACAGATGGACTGAAGTCCTTGCGGCCGAAGTGTATGAACTCGAACGCCCCTCCAAGAGCTACCCAAAGCGCAGGAACCTACATCACCAGCGCATGATGCGGCCGACCGGCCACCCCGTGGCCGCGACAGAGAGTCCTCTCGGCTCTCCACTCAAGCCGCACCACGGCGCCGCTCAAAAAATACCAAGGCACGGGAAAATGCGCCAGACCTGCGAGATATATTGGAGGACAAGGTAAGGCAAACAAGATCGATCTACGGATCGCGTGGGCGCCCCACGGCACGAGACGATAATCATCACTCCCGATACAGTCAATCCGGCCGGGCCGAACACAGTAGACAAAGCTTGTTTGAGCTGCGTCGTGATATAGCCCAATACAGAGGCGTCGCACACCCACTATGCTTCACAGATGAAGTAATGGATCATCAAATCTCTGAGGGTTTCAAACCCGTGAACATCGAATCATACGATGGCACAACAGATCCTGCGGTATGGATCGAGGACTATCTCCTTCATATCCACATGGCCCGCGGTGATGACCTACACGCCATCAAATATCTCCCACTCAAGCTTAAAGGACCAGCTCGGCATTGGCTTAACAACTTGCCAGCAGAATCAATTGGTTGTTGGGAGGACCTGGAAACCGCATTCCTCGACAATTTCCAGGGCACTTATGTGCGACCACCAGATGCCGATGACCTTAGCCACGTAATTCAGCAGCCAGAGGAATCAGCCAGACAATTCTGGACAGGGTTCCTAACCAAGAAAAATCAAATCGTCGACTGTCCGGACGCAGAGGCCCTAGCAGCCTTCAAGCATAACATCCGCGACAAGCGGCTTGCACGGCACCTAGGACAGGAAAAGCCAAAATCTATGGCAGCCCTCACGACACTTATGACCCGCTTTTGCGTGGGAGAAGACAGCTGGCTAGCTCGCAGCAATAACATGACCAAGAGCCCTGGTAATTCGGATACCAAGGACAGCAGTGGCAGGTCGTGTCGCAACAAGCAAAAGCGCCGCATTAACGGTGACAATGCCGAGGATACGGCAGTTATTGCCGGATTCAGAGGCTCTAAACCCGGTAAGCGGAAAAAGCCATTCAAAAGAAATACTCCGGGCACGTCCAGTTTGGACCGAATACTCGACCGCTCATGCCAGATACATGGCACCCCCGAAAAACCAGCCAATCACACCAACAGGGATTGTTGGGTGTTCAAGCAGGCAGGCATGTTAAATGCCGAAAGTAGAGACAAGGGGCTGCATAGCGATGACGAGGAGGAGCCCCGGCCGCCGAACAACAATGGACAGAAAGGTTTTCCCCCACAAGTGCGGACGGTGAACATGATATACGCAACCCATGTCCCCAAGAGGGAGCGGAAGCGTGCGCTAAGGGACGTATACGCGATGGAGCCAGTCGCCCCAAAGTTCAACCCATGGTCTTCCTGCCCGATCACTTTTGATCGAAGGGACCACCCCACTAGCATCCGTCATGGCAGATTCACCGCATTGGTTCTAGACCCAATTATTGACGGATTTCACCTCACTAGAGTCCTTATGGACGGCGGCAGCAGCCTGAACCTGCTTTACCAGGATACAGTGCGGAAAATGGGCATCGATCCCTCGAGGATTAAACCCACTAAAACGACCTTTAAAGGCGTCATACCAGGTGTAGAGGCCAACTGTACAGGCTCAGTTACACTTGAAGTGGTCTTCGGATCTCCGGATAATTTCCGAAGCGAGGAGTTAATCTTCGACATAGTCCCGTTCCGCAGTGGCTATCATGCACTGCTCGGGCGAACCGCATTTGCCAAGTTCAATGCGGTGCCGCACTACGCATACCTCAAGCTCAAAATGCCAGGCCCTTGAGGAGTCATCACGATCAATGGAAACACCGAACGCTCTCTCCGAACGGAGGAGCATATGGCGGCTATCGCAGCGGAAGTACAAAACAGCCTCTCAAGGCAATTCTCTAGTCAGGCCATTAAACGTCTGGACACCGTCAAGCGCGCCCGGAGTAACCTACAATAAGACCGCCTAGCACGTTCCGAGCAAGCGTAGCAATGCGGCCCCAACCCCAGCCCTCGCGAACTTGCGAAACCAGTGTTGCGCGTACATAACTACGCTCTGGAAATACCATGGGCACAGGGGGAGGGGCACCATCACGGCATGCCCGAAAGGCGGCTTAAACCGCACTAGGGGCTGCCGATTTCTTAATTTTCTCTTATTTTCAGGACTCCATTCTTCGGAAGCTTGTCCGGCAGTACAATTGCCGCACAAACAATACAACCAGGGAAGCAGAAAGCTACGCCGCACTATGGAACTCTAAGGTGTTCTCTATAACGAGCAGTATACCTGTTTCACATACCATTCCGCAGCTTGCCCCCGGAAAGGACATGTTAAATAGTCCCATCTTATGCTTATTGCACTATTTGTATCGTTCTGCTTTGATCACAACTTTTTTAAATAAACAATGCATAGCTTCCGTCTATTATTGCATTACTCTTTTTTACGAATATATGTTCATTAATGACATGTTGCACCCGTACACTTTGGTACGGCCAATACGCCAGGGGCTTAAGTACCGCACAATACGGTGTGAGAAGTCCGAACACTTCCACAAGTGCGGCACCCCGAACTTATAGCATTATATGCATCGGCTCCGAATCATGTCTTGGGTCAATAGTTGGGTTTGCCCGGCTCCTATGTTTTGGTACCTTACGTTCCATTATATCGGCTAAGGTAGCACTAGGAGAACTACTGCGATTGTGCCCCAGTTGAGCTGGGCTAAGCACCTCAATAGAGAAATCTAAAACTGATCGTCATGATGAGGCGAGAGCTGGTCGCTGTTCAAGAGGTTTTCGAGTCCCTAAAGACTTATGCCGCTTAGAGCGAGGAGTCGGCTTTGTCCGGCCTAGGCGTGGATAGCGCCCCGAACTCGGTCTTCCAAACACTAGGGGCTTCGCCGAAATTTAAAATTATAGAATTCTATGGCTAAGTGAGAGTGTTCAAGCATTATAGTCCGATTGCCTTGTTCGTTGTGTTGAGCGCCTCCCTCGAAGGACCCAAGAATGGGAAAAAGAGCGCTCATGTTTATCCCGAACACCCCAGCACTCGTGGCATGGCGGCAGAAGCCGACAACTCGCCATCTCTCAAATTTGATAAACGGCCGCACAGAAGGTAATATTTTAAATTGAAAAGCGTTGCCTAGCGCATATGAACAAGTTTTCAGCGTACAGGATCACAAATGCGAGTTTACTCAAAAATTACATCTTTGGAGCATTCATCCGCTATAAGGCGGGCACCCTTCAGGACGCCCTCATAATACACTTCCGGGACGCGATGCTCCTTGCCCGGCGGCGGCCCGTCCTTCACAGCTTCTCCGCATCCATCTTGCCACAGTGCACTTTAGCACGGGCAAGCGCCCTACGGGCACCTTTGATGCAGACGGAGCGCTTGATTACTTCAAGCCGTGGACAGGCATCCACCAGCCGCCTCACCAGCCCGAAGTAGCTCCCAGGCAGAGCCTCTCCAGGCCAAAGCCGAACTATGAGGCCCTTTATGGCCTGTTCGGCCACCTTGTGGAGCTCGACCATTTGCTTCAGCTGGTCGCTCAAAGGCACCAGGTGTCCGGCCTCAGCATACTGAGACCAGAACACCTTCTCCGTTGAGCTCCCCTCCTCGGATCGGTAGTAGGCGGCGGCATCAGACGCACTGCGGGGCAAATCTGCGAATGCTCCTGGAGAGCTCCAGACTCGGGTAAGTAACAAGTAATTCACTTTCACGTGCTTGCTTTGCATAATGAATGCCTTACCCGCCGCTATCTTCTTCATCGCTTCAATTTCTTGGAGGGCTTTCTAGGCTTCGGCCTTGGCAGACTTCGCGCTTTCGAGGGCTGCCGCAAGCTCGGACGCTTGTGTCTTTGAGTCAAGCTCCAAACTCTTGTGTTTTTTCACGAGAGCCTGGAGCTCTTTCTGCAACTCCTCCACCCGCGCTTCCTGCTTCCCTCTCTCTGTGCGCTCCGCGGCCGCTCTGTTTTCAGCCTCGGATAGCGCTTTCTTAAGGGTTGCCACCTCGGTCGTGGCCCCTATAATAGCACGTTGATCCTGTCATTTTTGCAACCAAATCTTCTCTATATACTTGCGCAAGGTATTACTTACCTTCCTTCTCCTCGAGTTGCCTCTTGGCATGGCCGAGCTCGTTCTTGGACCACGCAAGGTTTTGCTTCAGCATATCCACCTCCGCAGTCAGTGCGGCGGAGGCCAGCAGCGAAGCCTGCATACGCATATTGACTTGATTATGTTAGACTCATGCGAATGTTATTAGATCCTCTATTCGGCTTTTCTTTCCGAACGCCGAATAGAGCATCAGGGGCTACTGTCTATGCGGTAATATTTTTACATATTCTTTACTTACCTCAAAGCCTGTTAGAAGGCTGGCACAGGCTTCAGTCAGTCCGCTCTTGGCGGACTGAACCTTCTGGATCACCGCACTCATAATAGTGCGGTGCTCCTCGTCGATGGAGGCGCCGTTAAGCACCTCCAGCAAATTTTCCGGTGCCTTCGGTTGGACGGAGGTCACCGGCTCGGTAGGCTTGCTCCTCTTGGAAGGAGGCTGCCTACCGGAGTCCGGAACTGTTGAAGGTTCCGGCGCGGTGTCCGGCTCAAGGCCGGACTTGGAGCCCTTGGGGGTTCTATCCCCTTTACGCCTGGAGTCTGGGAGGTCGCCTTGTGCCTCCTCCAGGACCACCTCCTCCTGGCTTGGAACCTGTTGGGATGCCACCTCGGCGTCGTCCGTAGGTTGGGGGAGGTAGCCGTCGGAGCGAATTCACATCCGACGAATCCAAGGAGCCGCTCAACGACTCGTCGAGCCCGACCTTGGGCGGACTGCATAGTCATATTCGGCGTAAGGAGGAGCTGTGCAAGAAAGGAACACTATGAATTGCTCTGGTGTCCGAATACTTATGATCTCGCCAGGGGCTTGGCCCTGTGCGGCCACTCCTCTTCGCCGTCGTCGGCATCGGTGGAGTAGTCCGGAGGAAGGGTCTTCCCCTTCTTGGACCCTTCGGCCTCCCCAGTTGGGGCGGCCTTCCTTTTCTTCCCTCCCCCTGCTAGAGGGGGAGAGGTCTCTTCTTCCTCCTTCTCGTCTTCACGGGAGGAGTGCGTCTTGGAGTCGTCGGATGATGAATCCGACACCTCCAGGCGCCGGGCACTCTTTCGAGTCCCCGTGTCCTTCTTCTTAGCCTTCTTCTCCGGCACCACATAGGGTGCTGGAACCAGCAGCTTCGCCAAGCGAGCGTCCGCTGGGCCTTCGGGCAAAGGAGCCGAACAGTTGATCTGTCCGGACGTCTCCTGCCAATCGTGTCAAAGGTAAGGGAGCTTAGATCCCGCATGGAGTCAAGCTATGAAAACCTAATACCCTGTAAAAGTGAAAAACAGCTTACCGCACTAGCATGACGCTGCGTGCTGAATCCGCGATCCTCGGTAGCGGATGCGGGGGCCTTGGCGCCCTTGAAAAGCACCTTCCAGGCATCTTCGTACATCGTGTTGAAGAGCCTGCTCAGAGTTCGGTGCTGCGCCGGGTCGAACTCCCACAGGTTGAAGGCCCGTTGTTTACATGGGAGGATCCGGTGGATGAGCATAACCTGGACTACGTTGACAAGTTTGAGCTTCTTGTCCACCAGGGTTTGGACGCATGTTTGGAGTCCGGTCAGCTCTCCTTTTTTACCCACGACAGGCCCATCTCTTTCCAGGAGGTGAGCCGCGTAGGGGGTCCGGATCTGAACTCGGGGGCTGCGACCCATTCAGGGTCGCGCGGCTCGGTGATGTAAACCCACCCCGATTGCCACCCCTTTAGGGTCTCCACGAAGGAGCCCTCGAGCCATAGGACGTTGGGCATCTTGCCCACCATGGCGTCTCCGCACTCCGCCTGGGTGCCGCGCACCACCTTCGGCTTGACATTGAAAGTCTTGAGCCATAAGCCGAAATGGGGGTGGATGCAGAAGAAAGCCTCGCACATGATGATAAACGCCGAGATGTTGAGGACAAAGTTCGGGGCCAGATCGTGGAAATCCAGGCCATAGTAGAACATGAGCCCCCGGACAAATGGATGGAGAGGGAAGCCCAGTCCACAGATGAAATGGGGGAGGAACACCACCCTCTCATGGGGCCTAGGGGTGGGGATGAGCTGCCCCTCTTCGGGAAGCCGGTGCGCAATGTCGTTAGACAAGTATCCAGCCTTCCTCAGTTTTTTGATGTGTCCCTCCGTGACGGAGGAGACCATCCACTTGCCTCCCGCTCCGGACATGGTCGGAGAAGGTTGAGGTGGGGTGTGCGGACTTGGGCGCTGGAGCTCGAGTGCGCGAAAATGGATAGGCAAAGGAGGAAGAAGGCGTGGATGAAAAGGTGGATCCTTATCCCCTTATATGGGCGGACGCGACTATGCGTCCCCACTAGCCTGGTAAAACTCGCTTATCTCCCAAGCGCCATAATCAATGGCGCGATTGGGTTACCCACGCCCATATTGATGAGAATCCCGGAATAAGGGGACACGATCTCTGCTTTGACAAGACGTGCCAAGGAAACCGCCTCGCTAAACGCGCTGAGGTGGGACAGTAAAACGATTCGAATAAAGACTTGGCCGTGGTGTGATGTCACGCTACGGAATACGTCAGCAGATTAGATTTGTGTAAATATTATTCTCTCTATGGCAATATGTGGAAACTTATTTTGCAGAGCCGGACACTACCTTTGTGTTCAAAATCTTCTATGAGGTACTTGGAGGAGGAACCCGCCTTGCAATGCCAAAGACAATCTGCGCGCCGGACTCGTCGTCATTGAAGCCTGGTTCAGGGTCTACTGAGGGAGTCCTGGATTAGGGGGTGTCCGGATAGCCGGACTATACCTTCGGCCGGACTCCTGGACTATGAAGATACAAGATTGAAGACTTTGTCCCGTGTCCGGAAGGGACTTTCCTTGGCGTGGAAGGCAAGCTTGGCGATACGGATATGTAGATCTCCTACCATTGTAACCAACTCTGTGTAACCCTAGCCCTCTCCGATGTCTATATAAACCAGAGGGTTTTAGTCCATAGGGACAACAATCATACCATAGGCTAGCTTCTAGGGTTTAGCCTCCTTGATCTCATGGTAGATCTACTCTTGTACTACCCATATCATCAATATTAATCAAGTAGGAGTAGGGTTTTACCTCCATCGAGAGGGCCCGAACCTGGGTAAAAACATCATGTCCCTTGTCTCCTGTTACCATCTGCCTAGATGCACAGTTCGGGACCCCCTACCCGAGATCCGCCGGTTTTGACACCGACAGGGAGCCTCTTCCATTCTGCAGTACCTGTCGGCTCTGATCAAACATACCATTCATGTTTCCTAATTAAATGCGTGTTCAACCTCAGTACCCTCAACACCCTTGCTCTGGCAAGAAAGAACATGGCGAGTGTAATCTCCGGTAAGGTCCCCCGGTAGGAGTTCAAAGTAATATTTGAGAGATGCAGATCCAGTCATTCGATGTTGAAAGGATCGAGAAGAGGTGTCTAGAGGGGGGGGGTGAATAGACTCTTAGCAAGAAAAGTTGAAGTTTTTAAATTCTTTAAGTTGAAGTAGAGTTTTAGCACAAGTTCAAACATTCACAATACATATCAAGCAAGCATGACAAGAGTATATGAGCAGCAGAAAGTAAATCATGCAAGTTGCAAGAATGTAAAGGGATGGGATTGGAGTGTGCAAACGCAATTGGAGACACGGAGATTTTTGGCATGGTTCTGATAGGTGGTGCTATCGTACATCCACATTGATGGAGACTTCAAACCACGCAGGGTAACGGTTGCGCGAGTCCACGGAGGGCTCCACCCAAGAAGGGTCCACGAAGAAGCAACCTTGTCTATCCCACCATGGCCATCGCCCATGAAGGACTTGCCTCACTAGGGTAGATCTTCACGAAGTAGGCGATCTCCTTGCCCGTAAAAACTCCTTGGTTCAACTCCACAATCTTGACAGAGTCTCCCAAGTGACACCTAACCAATCTAGGAGACACCACTCTCCAAAAGGTAATAGATGGTGTGTTGATGATGAACTCCTTGCTCTTGTGCTTCAATTGATAGTCTCCCCAACACTCAACTCTCTCTCTCATAGGATTGGATTTGGTAGAAAGATGATTTTAGTGGAAAGCAACTTGGGGAAGGCTAGAGATCAAGATTTATGTGGTTGGAATGGAATATCTTGACCTCAACACAAGTTTAGGTGGTTCTCTCTCAGAAAATGTATGTTGGAAGTGTAGGCATGTTCTGATGGCTCTCTCCATGAATGAAGAGTGGGTGGAGGGGTATATATAGCCTCCACACAAAATCTAACTGTTACACACAAATCTCCAAACTCGGTGGGACCGAATTATAAAACTCGGTCGGACCGATTTGGTTCATAATGTAACCGTTAGGCATTTCGGTGGGACCGACATGATCAGCTCGGTGGGACCGATGTGCTAGGGTTAGGGTAAATCCTTATCTCGGTTGGACCGACTACACAAACTCAGTGGGACCGATTTGGTAATAAGCTAAACAGAGAGTTGGCCAAGCAAACTCAGTGGTACCGATTTCATATTTCGGTGAGACCGAAATTAATGCAATAGGCAACAGAGAGTTTGCAATCCCATCTCGGTGAGACCGTGATCCCATCTATGAGACCGAATTGATTAGGTTTTCTGGCAGTGGCTATGTCAAGAGAACTCAGTGGCGCCGGATAGAAAGTTTCGGTGGGGCAGAGTTTGACTTTTGGTTTGGGACAAATGTGGATGTGATAAAGTGGTTGAGGGCTGTGGAGCATATCACTAAGCACTTTGAGCAAGCAAGCCATAAAGCAACACCTCATCCCCTCTTAATAGTATTGGCTTTCCTAAGGACTCAATGTGATCTTGGATCACTAAAATGAAAAATGTAGAGTCCTGAGCTTTGAGCTTGAGCCAATCCTTTGTCCTTATCATCTCGAAGGGGTTCCACATCCTCTAGTCCATGCCACTCCATTGTTGAACTTATCTGAAGCATACTAGATGAAAGCATTAGTCCAACAAGAGATATGTTGACATTAATTACCAAAATCACCCAGGGAGCACTTGTGCTTTCAATCTCCCCCTTTTTGGTAATTGATGACAACATACATCAAAGCTTTAGATAAAGATATAGAGAATAACAAGTAAAGCTCTGGAAAGGCATGTAACATGCATGGGCTCCCCCTATATGTATGCAATCATGTAAATATGGAATATAAGAGCATGTGAATGCATAAGCATGACAGAGTAAGTAATGTGTTACATATATCTTGGCTATATGCATCAGAGAAAATGATGTAAGTATAGGAAATGTACCTTCATGCTCATGAGTCCTTGCAAACAGTATGTACATCAGCAAGAAATCCTCATGCACATGAGTGTGATGCATATACTTACCTTGTGGTCTTGAGTTGGCTTAGAAAGGGATGAACCTGAGTAAACAAGGTTAGATAACACAGATACATCTACTAGCTAGAGCAAACAAAAGTAACCACAAGAGTACCAAGATTGGGATGACATGTAGAGTGTGAGCACTGGATACTCTATTAGATATAGACATGTCCCCAAAAGGTAAAGATATGCAATGAATTCGAAGATATTCTTCCCTTAGATGTCCTGCTCCCCCTGAATCTTGTATGGGATACCGGGAGAAGATAGGGAATAGAAAATCAGAGCAAACCAAATAAGCAAACATGAACATGCCTTTTCCCCTCTAAAGACATGTGACTTCTCTCCTCTTTGAATACCAAGCATCTGGGGCTTTTATGTGATTTCTCTCTTCCTTCCTATTTGAAGTATTCTCTCTCCCCCCCTTTTGAAGAATTAAGCTTTGATGTTATCTCTCTCCCCCTTTGACATCAATTTCCAAGAAGGGTTTTTCTTGAGTGTGAGTCAAAATAGGTTTGGTCCTTGAGTCACAGAGCAAAGCAGCATATAGAGTGTGATGCTGGTAGAGGACATGGATCATCGAGTGGAGCTAGAACAAAAGTGCGGGAACAAGTGGAAAATGGTCTTTTCTGCATAGAAATCGGTGACACTGAGTTGTTTACTTCGGTAGCACCGAAAGGTGTCGGTTTGACCGAAAATGGCAGACCGGTGTGATCGAGTTCAACGCAAAGAGAAAACTTATCACCTCAGCTCACTAGGCAAGTAAGGTCTCACAAAGATTTGCAAGGAATTGGATGCAGGGAATGCAGAACAAAACAGAGGAAAGAAAATCTAGATGAAGTTTTTTTGATAAAGGAAAGGGAATAAATATGCAAAGGGCAATAAAAAAACTCAAAGAAACACTAGAGAACTTCATCTAGAATTGGGCGGTGATAAAGTCACCTATGTTAGAGTATATTGACTAAGGAGTCAAGTGAGAACACTTGATCATAGGTCATACTCATCATTTAAGCTCAAAATTGGGTTACCATTTTTCATTTAAGTATTTGATGTATTCTCATATTGTTGAGTTGCTTTGACCTATCACTTGAGCTTAAGCTTCTCTAAGATGGAATGACATACCTTGGGCAGTGGTGTTGATCCCAGTCATGTAGTTGAACTTGTGTGAGTTGCTCGAGGTTGAGTAGCTCATCAAGATTCGGGAGCACCACTTGGAAGTGAGTTCATCTACCTACATGGGTTAGTTTTTGCAAGGAAGAGCACTTGTGTATCCAAAATGACAATCATGAAACTTGATACCAAATGAAATTTGATATATATATAATTTGTCAAAAGAAATGTTGAAGGATTTCATGCTTCCTCGTTATCAACCACCATTGTGTAGAGACTTAGTGATGTAGAGATTGCTCAAGATGTGAGTGAGTTGCAATCTCATAGATTTAGATCCATCCAAGTACCTACAAGGGTTAGATAACATGCAAGGGTGCAAATATATCCAAGACATATGAATATCATCATAAGAGAAATATCAAGGATTAGTCATAGATTCATGCCTTGCATGTGTCCAAATGGAGTTCCTACTCCAAGTTTGAAGCATCAATGATGTCCAATTCACCTCTCAAACGGCAAAAAACTTTCTCATCAAGCGGTTTGGTGAATATATTCGCCAATTGATTATCGGTACAAACATGCTTAAGATCAATGTCCCCTTTAGCAACATGATCTCGAATGAAATGATCCAATCATAGAGCGGTTAACCTTTTGGTCAACCGATTTGCCGTCCTTGGTCAAATCAAGATGTCCACTAGTTGGCATGGGAGTTTTCATACCTTTGCTTTCTTGCATGTTGAATTTCTTGAATAAGTCCTTGGTGTATTTTGTTTGAGAAACAAAGGTGCCTTCCCTAGTTTGCTTGATTTGCAACCCAAGAAAGAACTTGAGTTCACTCATCATAGACATCACAAACTTCTCCGACATTAGCTTTCAAAAATTCTCACTAAAATGAGGGTTAGTTGAGCCAAATATGATATCATCAACATAAATTTGGCATACAAATAACTCACCATTAACCCTTTTACTAAAAATAGTAGAGTCTATCTTTCCAATCTCAAAGCCTTTTTCAATAAGGAACTTGGTCAAGCATTTATACCATGCTCTAGGAGCTTGTTTAAGACCATAAAGAGCTTTGTAAAGTTTGTAAACATGATTGGGTTTCTTAGGATTGAAAAAGCCGGGAGGTTGTTTAACATAGACTTCCTCCTCAATTTCACCGTTTAGAAAAGCACTTTTAATGTCCATTTGGTATAAAGTGATATCATGGTGATTAGCATAGGCAAGTAAGATGCGGATGTACTCAAGTCTAGCAACGGGGGCATATGTCTCACTGTAGTCCATACCTTCGACTAGAGTGTATCCTTGGGCAACTAGATGAGCTTTGTTGCAGACGACTTGACCATCTTCATCTTGCTTGTTGCGAAACACCCATTTGGTACCAATGATGTTGTGGTTGTTGTCGGGCTTCTCGACCAATGTTCATACTTTATTTCTCTCGAAGTTGTGTAGCTCTTCATGCATGGCGTTTATCCAATCCGGATCTTCCAGTGCTTCTTCAACCTTCATAGGTTCAATACTAGAGATGAATGAATAATGTTCACAAAAATTAGCCAAACGAGTTTTAGTGCGAGTGATTCTCCCGGTTTGAATATCATTGAAGATTTGTTTGACGGAATGATCTCTTGAGACTCTTGCTCGAACTCATGGGAGCTTTTGCTTGGATCGGAGTGGAACATCTTCTTCATCTTGTCCTTCTTCTTGGCCTTCTTCATTGTTGACGTTGTCGTTCTCTTGTCGTGGTGGAGAAGGAGGTTGATGAGGTTCACCTTGGTGTACAAGAGAACGACAACGTCAACAATGAAGAACTCATGTGAAATCCCTTCTTCATCAAGAATGGTGTCCACATTTGCGTTCTTGAACTCCGTTCCATTGTCGTTGCGAACCTTCTTGATCTTCACTACAAATTGATTTTGGGCCTTCCTAGCGAAGCTCTTGAAGATCTTTTGGACCTAAGATTTATCATCAATAAATAACACCCACGTTAATCTTGAAAAATCATCAACTATAATTAGGCCAAATGAGTTACCACCGAGACTCTTATAGGCATTGGGACCAAAGAGATCCATATGAAGTAGCTCAAGCGGTCTTCTCGTGGTCATAATGTTCTTCACGGGGTGACTTCCTCCAACTTGTTTTCCCGCTTAACAAGCACTACAAAGTCTATCCTTGTCAAATATAACATCTTTTACTCCAAGGATATGATCTCCTTTAATAAGCTTATCAAGATTTCGCATGCCCACATGACCTAACCTTCTATGCCACAACCAACCTCTCGAGGATTTAGAAATTAGGCAAGTTCTAGGTTGAGCCTTTTTAGTGAAATCAACAATATAAAGATCACCTCTACGTGTACCGGTAAAGACCATTTTATGATTATCTCTATGAAACACTTGGCAATCTAATTCAGTAAATAGGACATTGAAACCAAAGTCAGCAAGTCTAGATACGGAAAGTAAATTGTAGCCAAGAGATTCAACGAGCATAACATTTTGTATGGAGCTATCATGTGAGATGGCCACCTTACCAAGGCCAACCACCTTACCCTTTGAGTTATCACCAAAAGTGACATACTTTCGAGGGACGTCGTTTTCAGCAAGCTCACGAAACATATCTTTGTCTCCGGTCATATGATCGGTACACCCACTATCAAGAACCCATTCCTTTCCTCCAGCCATGTAGCCGTGAAGATTAGCCATAAGACCAAAGTGTCTCATTGCATCATCAAGATCATAGTCACTATCATCATCCTCATCATAGTATCCATGTTCAACATCGTCATGTGGTGGATAAATTCCTAGAGAGAGTGATTCATTAGAAGTATGACCGTAACAATATTCATCTCTATGAATTCTAATGACTTATGAAATGATATTGCTAATAATTCCAACATCTCCTTTGGCACACATGAGATCACGAAGCTCAAATAGACAATCATCAAACTTAGGATTACTAGTACTCATCCTATTCAAGTAAATAGAATTGTGGAGAATCACATCCAGACTTTTCAAGGAATAATTTGGGAATCGTTCCTCTAGAAATCTCCATATGGTGTAAGCACAATCTAGAGTAGGTAAGCTAGCAATCAAATTTTTAGGCAATCCTTTCACAATAAGATTGATAGTTCTAAGATTGCGAATCATGTCAAGATCCTCATCGGGTGTCGGATGTAAGGGATCAACAATGCGA
Organism: Triticum urartu; assembly: GCF_003073215.2. NCBI lineage: Eukaryota > Viridiplantae > Streptophyta > Magnoliopsida > Poales > Poaceae > Triticum > Triticum urartu. The sequence goes on from NC_053028.1 coordinate 161,765,222, forward strand.
GCACAAGGAGTAGTAATGTACTTGGTCAAATGATATTCATTGAAAATCTCAAGCATCTCATTTTTCCACTCATGAAAGTACTCTCCATCAAGTATAGGCATTCTATGTCTAAGACTCCCCAGCGTAGACTCATCCATCTTCCTCCAAGGGTGTTTAAACAAAAGCAATGGAGACCAATGCTCTGATACCAATTGAAAGGATCGATAAGAGGTGTCTAGAGGGGGGGGGGGGGGAATAGACTCTTAGCAAGAAAAGTTGCAGTTTTTAAATTCTTTAAGTTGAAGTGGAGTTTTAGCACCAGTTCAAACATTCACAATACATATCAAGCAAGCATGATAAGAGTATATGAGTAGTGATACATCTCCAACGTATCTATAATTTTTGATTGCTCCATGCTATATTATCTACTGTTTTATACATTATTGGGCTTTATTATCCACTTTTATATTATTTTTGGGACTAACCTATTAACCGGAAGCCCTGCCCAGAATTGCTGTTTTTTTTCCTATTTTAGGGTTTCGAAGAAAAGGAATATCAAACGGAGTCCAAACGGAATGAAACCTTCGAAAACGTGATTTTCTCATCAAATAAGATCCAGGAGACTTGGACCCTCCGTCAAGAAAGCCACGAGATGGTCACGAGGGTAGGGGGCGCCCCCCCTAGGGCGCGCCCCCCTGCCTCGTGGGCCCCTCGAAGCTCCACTGACGTACTTCTTCCTCCTATATATATCCACTTACCCCCAAACGATCGGTGACAGAGCTAAAAACCTAATTCCACCGCCGCAACTTTCTGTATCCACGAGATCCCATCTTGGGGCCTATTCCGGAGCTCCGCCGGAGGGGGCATCGATCACGGAGGGCTTCTACATCATCATCCAAGCCCCTCCGATGAAGTGTGAGTAGTCTACTTTAGACCTACGGGTCCATAGCTAGTAGCTAGATGGCTTCTTCTCTCTTTTTGGATCTCAATACAATGTTCTCCCCCTCTCTCGTGTAGATCTATTCGATGTAATCTTCTTTTTGCGGTGTGTTTGTTGAGACCGATGAATTGTGGGTTTATGATCAAGTCTATCTATGAATAGTATTTGAATCTTCTCTGAATTCTTTTATGTATGATTGGTTATCTTTGCAAGTCTCTTCGAATTATCAGTTTGGTTTGGCCTACTAGATTGGTTGTTCTTGCCATGGGAGAAGTGCTTAGCTTTGGGTTCGATCTTGCGGTGTCCTTTCCCTGTGACAGAAGGGGCAGCAAGGCACGTATTGTATCATTTCCATCGAGGATAACAAGATGTTTTTTATCATATTGCATGAAACTATCCCTCTACATCATGTCATCTTGCTTAAGGCGTTACTCTGTTTTTAACTTAATACTCTAGATGCATGCTGGATAGCGGTCGATGAGTGGAGTAATAGTAGTAGATGCAGAATCGTTTCGGTCTACTTGTCTCGGACGTGATGCCTATATACATGATCATACCTAGATATTCTCATAACTATGCTAAATTTTGTCAATTGCTCAACAGTAATTTGTTCAACCACCGTAGAATACTTATGCTCTTGAGAGAAGCCACTAGTGAAACCTATGGCCCCCAGGTCTCTTTCTCATCATATCAATCTCCATTACTTTATTATTGCTTTGGTTTTTGTAACACCCCGGATGTAACTTTCCCTATTTGTACTCCAACTCTTGCCGTTTCTGACGTTAAGTTATATTTATTTCCTCGGGTTCGGGTTTTGTCTCCGTGTGTTGTTGTCATTGTCATGCATCTCATATCATGTCATCATGTGCATTGCATTTGCATACGTGTTCATCTCATGCAGTCGAGCATTTTCCCCGTTGTCCGTTTTGCATTCCGGCGCTTCGTTCTCCTCCGGTGGCCTTTTCTAGCTTTCTTTCGTGTGTGGGGATTAAACATTTCCGGATTGGACCGAGACTTTCCAAGCGTCCTAGGTTTACTACCGGTAGACCGCCTGTCAAGTTTCGTATCATTTGGACTTCGTTTGATACTCCAACGGTTAACCGAGGGACCGAAAAGGCCTCGTGTGTGTTGCAGCCCAACACCCCTCCAAGTTGGCCCAAAACCCACCAAACTCTGCTCCCTGTCCTAGAGCGTTCGATCACGATCGCGTGGCCGAAAACCGCACCTCATTTGGACTCTCCTAGCTCCCCCTATGCCTATATATACACCCCCCATTCCAAATTCGCGGATCCTCTCCCCCCTAACCCTAAAAAAAATCCCAGATCCGCGCCGGCCGGACATGTCCGCCCCGGCTGGACGCGTCCGCTCCACCGCCGCCAGCCACCCCCTGCCTGCCACGTGGCCGCGCGCCGCCGCCCACCGCGCCGGCCCGGGAGGCCCGCAGCCGGCCCCCGAGGCCCGTAGCCGCCGCCGCCCGGGTCATCCTCCACCTCCCGCGCCGCCCTTCTTCTCCGCGGCCGACGCCGCCTCTACCCGCCTCTGCCCGCCGCCCGGTGCCTCCGGCGCCGCGAGATCCGGCCGCCGCGGGCCCCTGCGCCGCCGCCCCGGCCAACGGCGGCCTCGTCCTCGCCGGCCGCCGTCCTCGTCCCCGCCGTGCTACAGTGCACGCCGCCGTGAACAGTGCTTGACCGCGCCTCAGAATCCGTGCAAGCCATAGATCCGAGAGAGGTTGAAATTTCGTCTAAGTCCCCAGAATTTTTAGTTCATATGCCCATGTTCGCGGCTCCGTAACTTTGCATCCGTAGCTCCGATTCGTGGATATAGCATATCAAAATGTTCATCTCAGAGAGTACATCATTTCAATACATTGCATCATTTTCATTTGAGTTCATCTTGATGCCCGAAATGTTGTTAGAATAGGGCTACTTGAGTTATTTGTCAGATCTGCTACTCCGTTTAGCACTTTTGTCATTTTTGCCATGATTAATGTGTGCATGATATGCCCGTGAGTTCTTCATATGTTTTGTTAGGGTTTTGTCATCTCTCCAGAGGTGCAACACATGTATTTTTAGGATGTGTGTGGTGTCTTGTGCAAGCTTGCAAAGCGGTGCACTTGCTAATTCTGTTTTCAGGGACTTAGTAATTTCACTAAGTCCTGGAGCTGTTTATCTCATGATGCCATATGTTATTGTTGTTTCCTAGTGATCCGTGCCTCTTTTGAGGATGATCAGTAAGGGAGTTTTGTTAATCTTGTAGTGCTCTATCCATCCATGTCTTTGTTTGCAATTATGGAGCACCCTAGCTTGAGTCAATCGAGCTCTACTTTTGCTACTTTGTGAATCTGGGCAGATTGTCAACTTGTTTGCAATTTTGCCGGTGATGTTGTAGTTGACCCGTGCATGCTATGCTATTGTTCTTGCCATGTATAGCTTGCATTTTGTGCCTCCTTGAGGGATGTATTCTTGTCTAGCCATGACTTGCACCGTGGTGAGTGCATCGAGCTCGTAAACATGCCTTCGTGAGTTATGTTTCAGCATGTCCCAGTTTTCACTAAGTCTGAAAACTGATTATGTTTTTGCTATGTTCGTGTGCTTGTTAGTATATTTTGTGATCCCTTTTGGCTCAAGGTCACTAAGGGACTTTTGTTAAGCTTGTTGAGTAGCTCCATTCCATGCTTTACTTTGCCATGTTCAGGTCCTGTAGCATGTAGTTTTGTTGCTCCGAAGAGGGCTACCTGATCTGAAATTCCAGACAAGTGTTAATTTCACTAAGTCTGAGATTTGTTTGTCATTTACATTTTTGCCATGCTTGTTTGAACCTGTTAATGGATGAATTGTCCGTAGCTCAGTGCTAGACTTTTGTTAAGCATCTTGAATTATTCCCTGCCATGTATCTTGTTGTCATGTTTGGGTGCTGTAGCATGTTCATTTCATTGCATTTAGATGCCTACTTGCTGTAAATCGCAGACCGGTGTCATTTTTTGAATCGCTCGCCATTTCCAAACCATAACTCCGATTCCAGCGTTCTTTATATCGTTTTCAAGCGATTTCATCTCATCTTTCTAGTGGCACACTTGGAATTCCATTTGAGGCCAGGTTCATGCATTTCCTGTCATATCTTGCATTTGGCATCCCGCATCGCATCCCGCATAGCATATCATCATTTCATCATATTGCTTGTTCTTGCACGTGGTTGATTGTATCCTTGTTGCTTGTTTGTCTTGTTTTGGGTAGAGCTGGGAGACGAGTTCGCTAACGAGGAGCCCATTGAGTTTGCTTTTGAGGATCCAGTCAACTCTGACAACTGTGCAGGCAAGATGATCATACCCTCGAAATCACTACTATCTTTGCTATGCTAGTTTGCTCGCTCTTTTGCTATGACATTGCTATGATGCCTACCACTTGCTTGCAAGCCTCCTAAATTGCCATGTCAAACCTCTAACCCACCATTGTCCTAGCAAACCGTTGATTGGCTATGTTACCGCTTTGCTCAGCCCCCTCTTATAGCGTTGCTAGTTGCAGGTGAAGATTGGAGGCCGTTCCTTGTTGGAACATCTTTTATTTAGTTGTTGGGATATCATTATATTGCCATGTTATCTTAATACATCTATATACCTGGTAAAGGGTGGAAGGCTCGGCCTCTCGCCTAGTGTTTTGTTCCACTCTTGCCGCCCTAGTTTCCGTCATATCGGTGTTATGTTCCCGGATTTTGCGTTCCTTACGCGGTTGGGTTATAATGGGAACCCCTTGATATTTCGCCTTGATTAAAGCTTTTCCAGCAATGCCCAACATTGGTCTTACCATTTGCCACCTAGCCTTTTCTTTCCCTTGGGTTCTACAGACCGAGGGGTCATCTTATTTTACCCCCCGGGCCAGTGCTCCTCTGAGTGTTGGTCCCACCGAGCGATGTCCGGGGCTACCAGGGGCAACTCTGGGCTGGCCTACCCAACGTCTGGCTCATCTGAGTGTGCCCTGAGAAAGAGATATGTGCAGCTCCTATCAGGATATTTCGGCACATTCGGGCGGTGTTGCTGGTCTTGTTTTAACCTGTCGAAGTGTCTTGAATTACCGAGACACCGAGTCTGATCGGAACGTCTTGGGAGGAGGTCTATTCCTTCATTGACCGTGAGAGCTTGTCATGGGATAAGTTGGGACTCCCCTGCAGGGATTGAACTTTCGAAAGCCGTGCCCGCGGTTATGGGCAGATGGGAATTTGTTAATGTCCAGTTGTAGATAACTTGAGCCTTAATTTAATTAAAGTGAATCAACTGAGTGTGTTACCGTGATGGCCTCTTCTCGGCGGAGTCCGGGAAGTGGACACGGTGTTGGAGTAATGTTTGCGCAGGTTGCTCTCTAGTTTCTCGCTCGCGCTTTGCCTCCTCTTCTCGCTCTCTTTTGCAAATAAGTTAGCCACCATATATGCTAGTCGCTTGCTGCAGCTCCACTTATATTTACCTTGCCTTACCTACGAGCTTAAATAGTCTTGATCGCGAGGGTGCGAGATTGCTGAGTCCCTGTGGCTCACAGATTACTATTACACCAGATGCAGGGCCTGATGATTCCGCTCCAGGAGACGCGTATGAGCTCAAGTGGGAGTTCAATGAAGACTCTCAACGTTACTATGTTTCCTTTCCCGATGATCAGTAGTGGTGCCCAGTTGGGGGTGATTGGGACCGAGTCGCATGTTGGGTTCTCTTTTATTTTGGCGCCGTAGTCGGGCCATGAGTGTTTGGATGATGTAATGTTATTAATTTACTTGATTGACGTGGCGAGTGTAAGCCAACTATGTTATCTCCCCTTTTATTATTCTATTACATGGGATGTTGTGAAGATTGCCTAACTTGCGACATATGCCTTCAATCCGATTATGTCCCTAAGTCGTGCCTCGACACGTGGGAGCTATAGTCGCATCGAGGGTGTTACAAGTTGGTAATCAGAGCCTTCCCCGACCTTAGGAGCCCCATTGCTTAATCGTTTTTAGCGGCCGAGTGGTGTCTAGAAAAAATGTTTTGAGTCATTAGGAATTATATATCGGAGAGATTAGGAATTCTATTTACTTCCCAGTCTCCTCATCGCTCTGGTAAGTCATCCTGACGTAGAGTTTTGACTCTTCTCTTCTCAAATTTCACTAATTTTTTTTAGGATCACGCGGGTATCTTGGAATCGTTCCGATGGTTTTATGATGAGAACATTGTCTTGGTGCCTCCTGTCAGGGGTTTAGTGGAAGTGTCCCGGGGAGTTGAGCTCTGAGGTGTTGTCATCATAATTTTATCGTTGCAGTTCTGGAATACCTGAGTTTAGTACGCCGACATCGAAAATCTCTTTTATGCAGTTCGTTGGTGAGATAACCTCGACGCCACCCAGTACTGGGGTGGGAGTTCGGGAGTATCGCCATAACTTGTATAACGGATGCTTTTCTAAGGTTGAGGTAGATGGTTTCCGAAGGTTTCTTGGTTATGTGTTGAAGGATGGATACAGCTGGATGTAGGATTTGCTAGTTTGGGTGAGATATTATGCTTCCCCTGTATCCCCAACACCTGATTGCATAACCGGAAAGGTTCGGGAGTTTCATAGGTGGGAATTCTAGTAGCTCTAGTTTTTCTTCCACGGATATTGTTTTGAGATTGGGATTTCTTACCGATTATTCGTTCTTGATCCGTACCTTGTTGATTTATTTCTCTACCTTAATTCTACGTGGCTTCTCAATTTATGGATATGTGACCATTTTAAGAGAAATGCATTCGTTCATTTTGTTCGGATGTGAAGACTATATGTTGCAATTTTCATTCCGTTGGATTCAGCTTCAATATTTGTCTGTCAATGTGCGAATGGATGTCAACCTCTTCAGGATGGCTCCTCCAACGCGCTCGACTCCGAATCCTGATCCGCCACCACCTCCACCTCCTCCGGAGGCATGGCAAGCTGTGATGGCCGCAACCAATGCAAACACACAGTTGATCATGCAAATTCTTCAAGAGCGCAATCAAGGCAACCAAGGGAATCAAGGAAGCAATCAGAGTCACTTTGCTACACTCAACCAGTTCCTTGCTAACGGGCCAAAGACTTTCAGCAATTGTGTTGAGGCAACCGATGCTGACGATTGGCTTGTGGATCTGTGTAAGCATTTTGAGTGCAGTAACGTCAGGCCTGAGGACTTTGTTAAGTTCGCTTCCTTCCAACTCAAAGATCAAGCTGCAGAATGGTTCCAGCAGTACAAGGATTCCAGAGGTGGACATGTTATCACTTCGGATGATTTCCGTCGAGATTTCCGAGCTCATCATATTCCATAGAGCGTGGTTGAAAGCAAGCGTGAGGAATTCCGCAATCTGAAGCAAGGCTCTTTGTCTGTCTATGACTACAACAAGTTGTTTCAGAAGCTCGCCCGCTTTGCCAAGCAAGACGTCCCTGATGAGAAGAGCATGATATATCAGTTCAGGGGTGGTCTCAGAGAAGATATCCAGCTCGCTCTTGTTCTCTTTGAGCCCTTGAGATACGATGAGTTCTACAACATGGCACTGAAGCAAGAGGCTGCTCAGTTGAGGTGTGATGCTTCCAAGAAGCGAGTCAGAGATGTTACTCCTTCTTCCTCTACTCAAGTGGCCAAGCAGCAGAAGTTTTGGCTTCCTCCTCCTACGTTCCGTCAGCCGTATCAGCAGAAGAGCAAAGGTGGCAGTGGTTCTTCCCCCCCCCCCCACCCCGGCTTTCAGAATAAGACTTCGTCTCAAGCTCCAAGATCGAGTGCTCTGTATCACCGTCCGCTTTCAGAGGTCATGTGCAACAAGTGCCAACAGAAGGGTCACTATGCCAACAAGTGTCTCAACCAGAGGCGTCTTCCTCCTCCTCCTCCTGTGAGATCGGCAAGTATAGCTGTGGTCAAGCATAACCCCAAGTCCCCCAAGGTCAATTTGATGAATGCAGCTCAGGCAGAGGACTCATCAGATGTCATCATGGGTAACCTTCCTGTTAATGATATTCCAGCTAAAGTTCTTTTTGACACGGGTGCATCGCATTGTTTCATCTCGAGGCCATTTGTTTCTAAGCATGAGTTGCCTTTGCAAGATTTGCCTAGACAGTTATTTGTTGTTTCTTCGGGTAAATTCATGAATGCAAGCGCTATTGCCCCAGATGTTTCTATCACATTGGGCGATTACAAGTTTCTCTCTTCTCCGATGGTTCTTGGTAACTCGGATATTGATCTTATTCTCGGAATGGATTGGCTTTCTAAGCACAAGGCACATCTTGATTGTGCTGCCAGGCAGATTCAATTGACTCATTCGTCTGAGGATGTAATTGTCTTTGCCGCTCGTGATGATACTATCCGTCTATTTTCTCTCAATGAGAAGGGTGAATTGGATGCTATCTCCCAAATTCCAGTCGTTTGCGAATATCAAGACGTCTTTCCAGAAGAGCTTCCAGGAATGCCTCTGCACCGGCCAGTTGAATTCGTTATTGATCTTGAGCCTGGCACGGAACCTGTGTGCAAGCATCCTTACAAGCTCGGACCTGAAGAGTTGAAGGAGCTGAAGAAGCAACTCGATGAGCAAGAAAGAATGGGTCTCATCCGGCCTAGTTCTTCTCCGTGGGGTTGTGGTGTTCTTTTTGTGAAGAAGAAGGATGGAATGGACCGACTTTGTGTTGATTACCGTCCAGTGAACAAGAAGACCATCAAGAACAAATACCCACTTCCCAACATCAATGAGCTGTTCGAACAACTCAAAGGTGCCCAAGTATTCTCCAAGCTTGATCTCCGTATGGGCTATCACCAGATTCGCATTCGTGAAGAAGATATTCCCAAGACAGCATTCAGAACAAGCTTTGGTTCATATGAATACACTGTCATGTCTTTTTTGGCCTCGCCAACGCTCCTCCAACATTCTCTTGAATGATGAACTTCATCTTCAACGCCTACACCAATGACTTCGTTTTGGTCTATCTCGACGACATTCTGGTTTTCTCCAAGAACAAGGAAGATCATGCCAAGCACTTGCGTTTGGTTCTTGATAAGCTCAGAGAACATCAGTTCTACGCCAAGTTCTCCAAGTGTGAATTATGGCTCGATGAGGTTCTTTATCTTGGTCATATCATCTCTGCCAAGGGCATTGCCATGAATCCTGAGAAGGTGTCTGCAATTGTGAATTGGGAACCTCCTCAGAACGTGAAGCAACTCCGCAGTTTTCTCGGTCTCGCAAGCTATTGCCGAAGATTCGTTGAAAACTTTTCTAAGATCGCGAAGCCTCTCTCAAATCTTCTTCAGAAGCACGTCAAGTACGTTTGGTCTCCGGAGTGTGATATTGCTTTCAACACTTTGAAAGAGAAATTGATCACTGCTCCAGTTCTGACTCCGCCTGATGAATCCAAGCCGTACGAGGTCTTTTGTGATGCCTCTCTCCAAGGTCTTGGCACAGTATTGATGCAAGAGAAGAAAGTTGTTGCTTATACTTCTCGCCAGTTAAAGCCTAATGAGAAGAACTACCCCACTCATGATCTCGAATTGGCGACAGTTGTGCATGCTCTTTTGACTTGGAGACATCTTCTATTGGGAAGAAAAGTGGACATTTTCACTGATCACAAGAGTCTCAAGTACATCTTCACTCAGCTTAATCTCAACCTCAGGCAAACTCGATGGGTCGAAATGATTCAGGAGTATAATCCGAGTATCGAGTATACTCCAGGCAAGGCCAATGTGATTGCTGACGCATTGAGCAGAAAGGCTTACTGCAACAGTCTGATTCTCAAGCCTTATCAACCCGAGCTTTGTGAAGCTTTCCGCAAACTTAATCTGCAAGTTGTTCCTCAAGGTTTCCTCGCCAACCTTCAAGTCTCTCCTACCTTAGAAGACCAGATTCGCCAAGCCCAGCTACTTGATGCTATGGTGAAAAAGGTGAAGATTGGGATTGCCAAGAGCCAGTCCAAGTACAAGTGCTACCGCCTTGATGACAAGGACACTCTCTTCTTCGAGGATCGAATTGTGGTACCCAAAGGTGAACTTCGTAAAGTGATCATGAACGAGGCTCACAATTCTCTCCTCTCCATCCACCCTGGGAGCACGAAGATGTATCAGGACCTTAAGCAAGCTTATTGGTGGACTCGAATGAAGCGCGAGATCACTCAATTCGTGAACGAATGTGATGTCTGCAGAAGAGTGAAGGCAGAACACCAAAGGCCAGCAGGTCTCCTCCAACCTCTTGCCATTCCAGAATGGAAGTTTGACCACATTGAAATGGACTTCGTGACTGGGTTTCCAAAGTCCAAGCGTGGCAATGATGCTATATTTGTTGTCATCGACAAACTCACCAAAGTGGCTCATTTTCTGCCTATCAAAGAGTCATCACTGCAGCTCAATTGGCGGAACTCTATACCTCTCGTATTGTCTCTTTGCATGGTATTCCACAAGTGATCTCTTCAGACCGTGGCAGCATCTTTACCTCGAAGTTTTGGGATTCTTTTCAGAAGGCCATGCGCACAAACATCCGTTTCAGCACAGCTTTCCATCCTCAAACTAGCGGTCAAGTTGAGCGTGTCAACCAGATTCTTGAAGATATGCTCAGGGCTTGTGTGATCTCCTTCGGCATGAAGTGGGAGGATTATCTTCCTTATGCTGAATTCTCCTACAACAACAGTTTTCAAGCAAGTTCGGGCAAGGCCCCTTTTGAAATTCTGTATGGCAGGAAGTGCCATACCCCTCTCAACTGGTCTGAAACCGGTGAGCGTCAGCTTTTGGGTAATGACTTAATCACAGAGGCAAAGTCATTCGTGATAACCTCAAACCAGCCCAATCCCGCTAGAAGAGCTACTATGATAGTAAGCACCGTGATTTGGCTTTTGAGATCGGAGATCATGTTTACCTTCGCGTCTCTCCTATGAAAGGTACTCGTCGCTTCGGTATCAAAGGGAAGCTTGCCCCTAGATACGTGGGACCTTTCAAGATTGTCAGCAAGAGAGGCGACCTCGCCTATCAAATCGAGCTTCCTTCAAACTTTGCAAATGTTCATGACGTGTTCCATGTCTCTTAGCTTTGAAAGTGCTTCAAGACTCCTGACCGCACCGTTAACTTCGAGGACATTGAGCTCCAAGAAGATCTCTCCTATCGTGAGCACCCAGTTGTTATTCTTGAAGAGACTGAACGCAAGACTCGCAACAAGTCAATCAAATTTCTCAAAGTCAAGTGTGTTGGGGAACGTAGTAATTTCAAAAAAAATTCCTACGCACACGCAAGATAATGATGATGCACAGCAACGAGAGGGGAGAGTGTTGTCTACGTACCCACGCAGACCGACTGCGGAAGCGTTGACACAACGTAGAGGAAATAGTCATACGTCTTCCCGATCCGACCGATCCAAGCACCGTTATTCCGGCACCTCCGAGTTCTTAGCACACGTACAGCTCGATGACAATCCCCAGGCTCCGATCCAGCAAAGCGTCGGGGAGGAGTTCCGTCAGCACGATGGCGTGGTGACAATCTTGATGTTCTACCGTCGCAGGGCTTCACCTAAGCACCGCTACAATATGATTGAGGTGGAATATGGTGGCAGGGGGCACCGCACACGGCTAAGGAACAATCTCAAGGATCAACTTGTGTGTCCTAGGGTGCCCCCCTGCCTCCGTATATAAAGGAGCCAAGGGGGAGGGGGTGGCCGGCCAAGGAGGGCGCGCCAAGGGAGTCCTACTCCCTCTAGGAGTAGGATTCCCCCCCCATCCTAGTTGGAATAGGATTCCTCGAGGGGGGAAAGAGAGAGAGGGGGCCGGCCACCTCTCCTTGTCCTAATAGGACTAGGGGAGGGGGGAGGCGCGCAGCCCACCTTGGGCTGCCCCTTTATCCTTTCCACTAAAGCCCACTAAGGCCCATATAGCTCCCGGGGGGTTCCGGTAACCTCCCGGTACTCCGGTAAAATCCCGATTTCACCCGAAACACTTCCGATATTCAAACATAGGCTTCCAATATATCAATCTTTATGTCTCGACCATTTCGAGACTCCTCGTCATGTCCATGATCACATCCGGGACTCCGAACAATCTTCGGTACATCAAAATGCATAAACTCATAATAACTGTCATCGTAACGTTAAGCGTGCGGACCCTACAGTTCGAGAACAATGTAGACATGACCGAGACACATCTCCGGTCAATAACCAATAGCGGGACCTGGATGCCCATATTGGCTCCTACATATTCTACGAAGATCTTTATCGGTCAGACCGCATAACAACATACGTTGTTCCCTTTGTCATCGGTATGTTACTTGCCCGAGATTCGATCGTCGGTATCCAATACCTAGTTCAATCTCGTTACCGGCAAGTCTCTTTACTCATTCTGTAATACATCATCCCGCAACGCAACTAACTCATTACTTGCAATGCTTGCAAGGCTTATGTGATGTGCATTACCAAGAGGGCCCAGAGATACCTCTCCGACAATCGGAGTGACAAATCCTATTCTCGAAATACGCCAACCCAACATCTACCATTGGAGACACCCGTAGAGCTCCTTTATAATCACCTAGTTACGTTGTGACGTTTGGTAGCACACAAAGTGTTCCTCTGGAAAACGGGAGTTGCATAATCTCATAGTCATAGGAACATGTATAAGTCATGAAGAAAGCAATAACAACATACTAAACGATCGGGTGCTAAGCTAATGGAATGGGTCATGTCAATCAGATCATTCAACTAATGATGTGACCTCGTTAATCAAATAACAACACTTTGTTCATGGTTAGGAAACATAACCATCTTTGATTAACGAGCTAGTCAAGTAGAGGCATACTAGTGACACTAAGTTTGTCTATGTATTCACACATGTATTATGTTTCCGGTTAATACAATTCTAGCATGAATAATAAACATTTATCATGATATAAGGAAATAAATAATAACTTTATTATTGCCTCTAGGGCATATTTCCTTCAGTCTCCCACTTGCACTAGAGTCAATAATCTAGATTACACAGTAATGATTCTAACACCCATGGAGCCTTGGTGCTGATCATGTTTTGCTCGTGGAAGAGGCTTAGTCAACGGGTCTGCAACATTCAGATCCGTATGTATCTTGCAAATCTCTATGTCTCCCACCTGGACTAGATCCCGGATGGAATTGAAGCGTCTCTTGATGTGCTTGGTACTCTTGTGAAATCTGGATTCCTTTGCCAAGGCAATTGCACCAGTATTGTCACAAAAGATTTTCATTGGACCCGATGCACTAGGTATGACACCTAGATCGGATATGAACTCCTTCATCCAGACTCCTTCGTTCGCTGCTTCCGAAGCAGCTATGTATTCCGCTTCACATGTAGATCCCGCTACGATGCTTTGTTTAGAACTGCACCAACTGACAGCTCCACCGTTTAATGTAAACATGTATCCGGTTTGCGATTTAGAATCGTTCGGATCAGTGTCAAAGCTTGCATCAACGTAACCTCTTACGGTGAGCTCTTTGTCACCTCCATATACGAGAAACATATCCTTAGTCCTTTTCAGGTATTTCAGGATGTTCTTGACCGCTTTCCAGTGATCCACTCCTGGATTACTTTGGTACCTCCCTGCTAAGCTTATAGCAAGGCACACATCAGGTCTGGTACACAGCATTGCATATATGATAGAGCCTATTGCTGAATCATAGGGAACATCTTTCATTTTCTCTCTATCTTCTGCAGTGGTCGGGCATTGAGTCTGACTCAACTTCACACCTTGTAACACAGGCAAGAAACCTTTCTTTGCTTGATCCATTTTGAACTTCTTCAAAATCTTTTCAAGGTATGTGCTTTGTGAAAGTCCAATTAAGCGCCTTGATCAATCTCTATAGATCTTTATGCCTAATATGTAAGCAGCTTCACCGAGGTCTTTCATTGAAAAACTCTTATTCAAGTATCCCTTTATGCTATCCAGAAATTCTATATCATTTCCAATCAGTAATATGTCATCCACATATAATATCAGAAATGCTACAGAGCTCCCACTCACTTTCTTGTAAATACAGGCTTCTCCGAAAGTCTTTATAAAACCAAATGCTTTGATCACACTATCAAAGCGTTTATTCCAACTCCGAGAGGCTTGCACCAGTCCATAAATGGATCGCTGGAGCTTGCATACTTTGTTAGCTCCCTTTGGATCGACAAAACCTTCCGGTTGCATCATATACAACTCTTCTTCCAGAAATCCATTCAGGAATGCAGTTTTGACATCCATCTGCCAAATTTCATAATCATAAAATGCGGCAATTGCTAACATGATTCGGACAGACTTAAGCATTGCTACGGGTGAGAAAGTCTCATCGTAGTCAACCCCTTGAACTTGTCGAAAACCTTTTGCGACAAGTAGAGCTTTGTAGATAGTAACATTACCATCAGCGTCAGTCTTCTTCTTGAAGATCCATTTATTCTCAATTGCTTGCCGATCATCGGGCAAGTCAACCAAAGTCCATACTTTGTTCTCATACATGGATCCCATCTCAGATTTCATGGCTTCAAGCCATTTTGTGGAATCTGGGCTCACCATCGCTTCTTCATAGTTCATAGGTTCATCATGATCTAGCAGCATGATTTCCAGAACAGGATTACCGTACCACTCTGGTGCGGATCTCGCTCTGGTTGATCTACGAGGTTCAGTAGTATCTTGTCCAGTAGTTTCATGATCATCATCATTAGCTTCCTCACTAATTGGTATAGGTGTCGCAGAAACAGTTTTCTGTGATGTACTACTTTCCAATAAGGGAGCAGGTACAGTTACCTCGTCAAGTTCTACTTTCCTCCCACTCACTTCTTTCGAGAGAAACTCCTTCTCTAGAAAGGATCCATTCTTAGCAACGAATGTCTTGCCTTCGGATCTGTGATAGAAGGTGTACCCAACAGTCTCCTTTGGGTATCCTATGAAGACACATTTCTCCGATTTGGGCTCGAGCTTATCAGGTTGAAGCTTTTTCACATAAGCATCGCAGCCCCAAACTTTAAGAAACGACAACTTCGGTTTCTTGCCAAACCATAGTTCATAAGGCGTCGTCTCAACGGATTTTGATGGTGCCCTATTTAACGTGAATGCGGCCATCTCTAAAGCATAACCCCAAAACGATAGCGGTAAATCAGTAAGAGACATCATAGATCGCACCATATCTAGTAAAGTACGATTACGACGTTCGGACACACCATTACGCTGTGGTGTTCCGGGGGGCGTGAGTTGCGAAACTATTCTGCATTGTTTCAAATGTACACCAAACTCGTAACTCAAATATTCTCCTCCACGATCAGATCGTGGAAACTTTATTTTCTTGTTATGATGATTTTCAACTTCACTCTGAAATTCTTTGAACTTTTCAAATGTTTCAGACTTGTGTTTCATTAAGTAGATATACCCATATCTGCTTAAGTCATCTGTGAAGGTGAGAAAATAACGATATCCGCCACGAGCCTCAATATTCATCAGACCACATACATCGGTAAGTGTGATTTCCAATAAATCTGTTGCTCTCTCCATAGTACCGGAGAACGGCGTTTCAGTCATCTTGCCCATGAGGCACGGTTCGCAAGTACCAAGTGATTCATAATCAAGTGGTTCCAAAAGTCCATTAGTATGGAGTTTCTTCATGCGCTTTATACCGATATGACCTAAACGGCAGTGCCACAAATAAGTTGCACTATCATTATCAACTCTGCATCTTTTGGCTTCAACATTATGAATATGTGTGTTACTACTATCGAGATTCATCAAAAATAGACCACTCTTCAAAGGTGCATGACCATAAAAGATATTACTCATATAAATAGAACAACCATTATTCTCTGATTTAAATGAATAACCGTCTCACATCAAACAAGATCCAAATATAATGTTCATGCTCAACGCTGGCACCAAATAACAATTATTTAGGTCTAATATTAATCCCGAAGGTAGATGTAGAGGTAGCGTGCCGACCGCGATCACATCGACTTTGGAACCGTTTCCCACGCGCATCGTCACCTCGTCCTTTGCCAGTGTTCGCTTAATCCGTAGTCCCTGTTTCGAGTTGCAAATATTAGCAACTGAACCAGTATCAAATACCCAGGTGCTACTACGAGCTCTAGTAAGGTACACATCAATAACATGTATATCACATATACCTTTGTTCACCTTGCCATCCTTCTTATCCGCCAAATACTTGGGGCAGTTCCGCTTCCAGTGACCAGTCTGCTTGCAGTAGAAGCACTCAGTTTCAGGCTTAGGTCCATACTTGGGTTTCTTCTCCTGAGCAGCAACTTGCTTGTCGTTCTTCTTGAAGTTCCCCTTCTTCTTCCCTTTGCCCTTTTTCTTGAAACTAGTGGTCTTGTTAACCATCAACACTTGATGCTCCTTCTTGATTTCTACCTCCGCAGCTTTCAGCATTGCGAAGAGCTCGGGAATAGTCTTGTTCATCCCTTGCATATTATAGTTCATCACGAAGCTCTTGTAGCTCGGTGGCAGTGATTGGAGAATTCTGTCAATGACGCAATCATCTGGAAGATTAACTCCCATCTGAATCAAGTGATTATTATACCCAGACATTTTGAGTATATGCTCACTGACAGAACTGTTCTCCTCCATCTTGCAGCTATAGAACTTATTGGAGACTTCATATCTCTCAATCCGGGCATTTGCTTGAAATATTAACTTCAACTCCTGGAACATCTCATACGCTCCATGACGTTCAAAACATCGTTGAAGTCCCGATTGTAAGCCGTAAAGCATGACACACTGAACTATCGAGTAGTCATCAGCTTTGCTCTGCCAGACGTTCATAACATCTGGTGTTGCTCCAGCAGCAGGCCTGGCACCCAGCGGTGCTTCCAGGACGTAATTCTTCTGAGCGGCAATGAGGATAATCCTCAAGTTACGGACCCAGTCCGTGTAATTGCTACCATCATCTTTCAACTTTGCTTTCTCAAGGAACGCATTAAAATTCAACGGAACAACAGCACGAGCCATCTATCTACAATCAACATAAACAAGCAAGATACTATCAGGTACTAAGTTCATGATAAGTTTAAGTTCAATTAATCAAATTACTTAAGAACTCCCACTTAGATAGACATCCCTCTAATCCTCTAAGTGATCACGTGATCCAAATCAACTAAACCATAACCGATCATCACGTGAGATGGAGTAGTTTTCAATGGTGAACATCGTTATGTTGATCATATCTACTATATGATTCACGCTCGACCTTTCGGTCTCCGTGTTCTGAGGCCATATCTGCATATGCTAGGCTCGTCAAGTTTAACCTGAGTATTCTGCGTGTGCAAAAACTGGCTTGCACCCATTGTAGATGGCCGTAGAGCTTATCACACCCGATCATCACGTGGTGTCTGGGCATGACGAACTTTGGCAACGGTGCATACTCAGGGAGAACACTTCTTGATAATTTAGTGAGAGATCATCTTATAATGCTACCGTCAATCAAAGCAAGATAAGATGCATAAAAAGATAAACATCACATGCAATCAATATAAGTGATATGATATGGCCATCATCATCTTGTGCTTGTGATCTCCATCTCCGAAGCACCGTCATGATCACCATCGTTACCGGCGCGACACCTTGATCTCCATGGTAGCATCGTTGTTGTCTCGCCAATCTTATGCTTCCACGACTATCGCTACCGCTTAGTGATAAAGTAAAGCATTACATCGCGATTGCATTGCATACAATAAAGCGACAACCATATTGCTCCTGCCAGTTGCCGATAAATCGGTTACAAAACATGATCATATCATACAATAAAATTCATCATCATGCCTTGACCATATCACATCACAACATGCCCTGCAAAAACAAGTTAGACGTCCTCTACTTTGTTGTTGCAAGTTTTACGTGGCTGCTACGGGCTTAAGGAAGAACCAATCTCACCTACGCATCAAAACCACAACGATACTTTGTCAATTTGACTCCGTTTTAACCTTCGCAAGGACCGGGCGTAGCCATACTCGGTTCAACTAAAGTTGGAGAGACAGTCGCCTGCAAGCCACCTATGTGCAAAGCACGTCGGGGGAACCGGTCTCGCGTAAGCGTACGCGTAATGTTGGTCCGGGTCGTCTCGTCCAACAATACCGCTGAACCAAAGTATGACATGCTGGTAGGCAGTATGACTTATATCGCCCACAACTCACTTGTGTTCTACTCGTGCATATAACATCAACATATAAAACCTGGCTCGGATGCCACTGTTGGGGAACGTAGTAATTTCGAAAAAATTTCCTACGCACACACAAGATCATGATGATGCACAGCAACGAGAGGGGAGAGTGTTGTCTACGTACCCACGCAGACCGACTGCGGAAGCGTTGACACAACGTAGAGGAAGTAGTCGTACGTCTTCCCGATCCGACCGATCCAAGCACCGTTACTCCGGCACCTCCGAGTTCTTAGCACACGTACAGCTCGATGACAATCCCCGGGCTCCGATCCATCAAAGCGTCGGGGAGGAGTTCCGTCAGCACGACGGCGTGGTGATGATCTTGATGTTCTACCGTCGCAGGGCTTCACCTAAGCACCGCTACAATATGATTGAGGTGGAATATGGTGGCAGGGGGCACCGCACATGGCTAAGGAACGATCTCAAGGATCAACTTGTGTGTCCTAGGGTGCCCCCTGCCTCCGTATATAAAGGAGCCAAGGGGGAGGGGGCGGCCGGCCAAGGAGGGCGCGCCAAGGGAGTCCTACTCCCTCTGGGAGTAGGATTCCCCCCCCCCCAATCCTAGTTGGAATAGGATTCCTCGAGGGGGGAAAGAGAGAGAGGGGGTCGGCCACCTCTCCTTGTCCTAATAGGACTAGGGGAGGGGGGAGGCGCGCAGCCCACCTTGGGCTGCCCCTTTCTCCTTTCCACTAAAGCCCACTAAGGCCCATATAGCTCCCGGGGGGTTCCGGTAACCTCCCGGTACTCCGGTAAAATCCCGATTTCACCCGAAACACTTCCGATATCCAAACACAGGATTCCAATATATCAATCTTTATGTCTCGACCATTTCGAGACTCCTCGTCATGTCCATGATCACATCCGGGACTCCGAACAATCTTCGGTACATCAAAATGCATAAACTCATAATAACTGTCATCGTAACGTTAAGCGTGCGGACCCTACGGTTCGAGAACAATGTAGACATGACCGAGACACGTCTCCGGTCAATAACCAATAGCGGGACCTGGATGCCCATATTGGCTCCTACATATTCTACGAAGATCTTTATCGGTCAGACCGCATAACAACATACGTTGTTCCCTTTGTCATCGGTATGTTACTTGCCCGAGATTCGATCGTCGGTATCCAATACCTAGTACAATCTCGTTACCGGCAAGTCTCTTTACTCGTTCCGTAATACATCATCCCGCAACTAAATCATTAGTTGCAATGCTTGCAAGGCTTATGTGATGTGCATTACCGAGAGGGCCCAGAGATACCTCTCCGACAATCGGAGTGACAAATCCTATTCTCGAAATACGCCAACCCAGCATCTACCATTGGAGACACCTGTAGAGCTCCTTTATAATCACCCAGTTATGTTGTGACATTTGGTAGCACACAAAGTGTTCCTCTGGCAAACGGGAGTTGCATAATCTCATAGTCATAGGAACATGTATAAGTCATGAAGAAAGCAATAGCAACATACTAAACGTTCGGGTGCTAAGCTAATGGAATGGGTCATGTCAATCAGATCATTCAACTAATGATGTGACCTCGTTAATCAAATAACAACACTTTGTTCATGGTTAGGAAACATAACCATCTTTGATTAACGAGCTAGTCAAGTAGAGGCATACTAGTGACACTAAGTTTGTCTATGTATTCACACATGTATTATGTTTCCGGTTAATACAATTCTAGCATGAATAATAAACATTTATCATGATATAAGGAAATAAATAATAACTTTATTATTGCCTCTAGGGCATATTTCCTTCAAAGTGGTCACACCATTCCGACCGTGAAGCTACCTGGGAACGCGAGGATCACCTCCATTCTGAGTACCCGGAGTTCTTTCAGTCCTAGATCTCGGGACGAGATCTTTTCGTAGTGGTGGAGTGTTGTAACACCCCGGATGTAAATTTCCCTATTTGTACTCCAACTCTTGCCGTTTCCGGCGTTAAGTTATATTTATTTCCTTGGGTTCGGGTTTTGTCTCCATGTGTTGTTGTCGTTGTCATGCATCTCATATCATGTCATCATGTGCATTGCATTTGCATACGTGTTCATCTCATGCATTCGAGCATTTTCCCCGTTGTCCGTTTTGCATTCCGGCGCTTCGTTCTCCTCCGGTGGCCTTTTCTAGCTTTCTTTCGTGTGTGGGGATTAAACATTTCCAGATTGGACCGAGACTTGCCAAGCGGCCTAGGTTTACTACCGGTAGACCGCCTGTCAAGTTTCGTATCATTTGGACTTCGTTTGATACTCCAACGGATAATCGAGGGACCGAAAAGGCCTCGTGTGTGTTGCAGCCCAACACCCCTCCAAGTTGGCCCAAAACCCACCAAACTCTGCTCCCTGTCCTAGAGCGTTCGATCACGATCGCGTGGCCGAAAACCGCACCTCATTTGGACTCTCCTAGCTCCCCCTATGCCTATATATACACCCCCCATTCCAAATTCGCGGATCCTCTCCCCCTAACCCTAAAAAAATACCAGATCCGCGCCGGCCGGACACGTCCGCCCCGGCCGGACGCGTCCGCTCCGCCGCCGCCAGCCACCCCCTGCCTGCCACGTGGCCGCGCGCCGCCGCCCACCGCGCCGGCCCGGGAGGCCCGCAGCCGGCCCCCGAGGCCCGTAGCCGCCGCCCGGGTCGTCCTCCACCGCCCGCGCCGCCCTTCTTCTTCGCGGCCGACGCCGCCTCTACTCGCCGCCGACCCGCCGGCAGCCGCGCTCCAACTCCGGCGGCCCGGCCCTCGCCTCCGCTCGCCGGCCCCCGCCTTTGCCCGCCGCCCGGTGCCTCCGGCGCCGCGAGATCCGGCCGCCGCGGGCCCCTGCGCCGCCGTCCCGGCCACCGGCGGCCTCGTCCTCGCTGGCCGCCGTCCTCGTCCCCGCCGTGCTACAGTGCGCGCCGCCGTGAACAGTGCTCGACCGCGCCTCGGAATCCGTGCAAGCCCTAGATCTGAGAGAGGTTTAAATGCCCATGTTCACATGCCCATGTTCGCGGCTCCGTAACTTTGCATCCGTAGCTCTGATTCATGCATATAGCATATCAAAATGTTCATCTCAGAGAGTACACCATTTGATTCCATTGCATCATTTTCATTTGAGGTCATCTTGATGCCCGAAATGTTGTTAGAAGAGGGCTACTTGAGTTATTTGTCAGATCTGCTACTCCGTTTAGCACTTTTGTCATTTTTGCCATGATTAATGTGTGCATGATATGCCTGTGAGTTCTTCATATGCTTTGTTAGGGGTTTTGTCATCTCTCCAGTGGTGCAACCCATGTATTTTTAGGATGTGTGTGGTGTCTTGTGCAAGCTTGCAAAGCGGTGCACTTGCTAATTCTGTTTTCAGGGACTTAGTAATTTCACCAAGTCCTGGAGCTATTTATCTCATGATGCCATATGTTCTTGTTGTTTCCTAGTGATCCGTGCCTCTTTTGAGGATGATCAGTAAGGGAGTTTTGTTAATCTTGTAGTGCTCTATCCATCCATGTCTTTGTTTGAAATTATGGAGCACCCTAGCTTGAGTCAATCGAGCTCTACTTTTGCTACTTTGTGAATCTGGGCAGATTGTCAACTTGTTTGCAATTTTGCCGGTGATGTTGTAGTTGACCCATGCATGCTATGCTATTGTTCTTGCCATGTCTAGCTTGCATTTTGTGCCTCCTTGAGGGATGTATGCTTGTCTTGCCATGACTTGCACCGTGGTGAGTGCATCGAGCTCGTAAACATGCCTTCATGAGTTATGTTTCAGCATGTCCCAGTTTTCACTAAGTCTGAAAACTGATTATGTTTTTGCTATGTTCGTGTGCTTGTTAGTATATTTTGTGATCCCTTTTGGCTCAAGGTCACTAAGGGACTTTTGTTAAGCTTGTTGAGTAGCTCCATTCCATGCTTTACTTTGCCATGTTCAGGTCCTGTAGCATGTAGTTTTGTTGCTCTGAAGAGGGCTACCTGATCTGAAATTCCAGACAAGTGTTAATTTCACCAAGTCTGAGATCTGTTTGTCATTTGCATTTTTGCCATGCTTGTTTGAACCTGTTAATGGATGAATTGGCCGTAGCTCAGTGCTAGACTTTCGTTAAGCATCTTGAATTCTTCCCTGCCATGTGTCTTGTTGTCATGTTTGGGTGCTGTAGCATGTTCATTTCATTGCATTTAGATGCCTACTTGCTGTAAATCGCAGACTGGTGTCATTTTTTGAATCGCTCGCCATTTCCAAACCATAACTCCGATTCCGGCGTTCTTTATATCGTTTTCAAGCGATTTCATCTCATCTTTCCAGTGGCACACTTGGAATTCCAAGTTGAGTCCAGGTTCATGCATTTCCTGTCATATCTTGCATTTGGCATCCCGCATCGCATCCCACATAGCATATCATCATTTCATCATATTGCTTGTTCTTGCACGTGGTTGATTGTATCCTTGTTGCTTGTTTGTCTTGTTTGGGTAGAGCTGGGAGACGAGTTCTCTAACGAGGAGCCCGTTGAGTTTGCTTTTGAGGATCCAGTCAACTCTGACAACTGTGCAGGCAAGATGATCATACCCTCGAAATCACTACTATCTTTGCTATGCTAGTTTGCTCGCTCTTTTGCTATGCCATTGCTACGATGCCTACCACTTGCTTGCAAGCCTCCCAAATTGCCATGTCAAACCTCTAACCCACCATTGTCCTAGCAAACCGTTGATTGGCTATGTTACCGCTTTGCTCAGCCCCCTCTTATAGCGTTGCTAGTTGTAGGTGAAGATTGGAGGCCGTTCCTTGTTGGAACATCTTTTATTTACTTGTTGGGATATCATTATATTACCATGTTATCTTAATACATCTATATACTTGGTAAAGGGTGGAAGGCTCGGCCTCTCGCCTAGTGTTTTGTTCCACTCTTGCCGCCCTAGTTTCCGTCATATCGGTGTTATGTTCCCGGATTTTGCGTTCCTTACGCGGTTGGGTTATAATGGGAACCCCTTGATATTTCGCCTTGATTAAAGCTTTTCCAGCAATGCCCAACATTGGTCTTACCATTTGCCACCTAGCCTTTTCTTTCCCTTGGGTTCTGCAGACTCAAGGGTCATCTTATTTTACCCCCGGGCCAGTGCTCCTCTGAGTGTTGGTCCCACCGAGCGATGTCCGGGGCTACCAGGGGCAACTCTGGGCTGGCCTACCCGACGTCTGGTTCATCTGAGTGTGCCCTGAGAAAGAGATATCTGCAGCTCCTATCAGGATTTGTCGGCACATTCGGGCGGTGTTGCTGGTCTTGTTTTAACCTGTCGAAGTGTCTTGAATTACCGAGACACCGAGTCTGATCGGAATGTCTTGGGAGGAGGTCTATTCCTTCATTGACCGTGAGAGCTTGTCATGGGCTAAGTTGGGACTCCCCTGCAGGGATTGAACTTTCGAAAGCCGTGCCCGCGGTTATGGGCAGATGGGAATTTGTTAATGTCCGGTTGTAGATAACTTGAGCCTTAATTTAATTAAAGTGAATCAACTGAGTGTGTTACCGTGATGGCCTCTTCTCGGCGGAGTCCGGGAAGTGGACACGGTGTTGGAGTAATGTTTGCGCAGGTTGCTCTCTAGTTTCTCGCTCGCGCTTTGCCTCCTCTTCTCGCTCTCTTTTGCGAATAAGTTAGCCACCATATATGCTAGTCGCTTGCTGCAGCTCCACTTATATTTACCTTGCCTTACCTACGAGCTTAAATAGTCTTGATCACGAGGGTGCGAGATTGCTGAGTCCCCGTGGCTCACAGATTACTATTACACCAGATGCAGGGCCTGATGATTCCGCTCCAGGAGACGCGTATGAGCTCAAGTGGGAGTTCGACGAAGACTCTCAACGTTACTATGTTTCCTTTCCCGATGATCAGTAGTGGTGCCCAGTTGGGGGTGATTGGGACCGAGTCGCATGTTGGGTTCTCTTTTATTTTGGCGCCGTAGTCGGGCCATGAGTGTTTGCATGATGTAATGTTATTAATGTACTTGATTGACGTGGCGAGTGTAAGCCAACTATGTTATCTCCCCTTTTATTATTCTATTACATGGGATGTTGTGAAGATTGCCTAACTTGCGACATATGCCTTCAATGCGATTATGTCCCTAAGTCATGCCTCGACACGTGGGAGGTATAGTCGCATCGAGGGTGTTACAGTTTTACTTTGTTTTTACTTTATTTACTTTGCATCTCTATACCAAAAATACCAAAAATATTATTTATCATCTCTATCAGATCTCACTTTTGTAAGTGACCGTGAAGGGATTGACAACCCCTAAGCGCGTTGGTTGCATTGAGCTATTGTTTTTGTGTAGGTACGAGGGACTCGAGCGTAGCCTCCTACTGGATTGATACCTTGGTTCTCAAAAACTGAGGGAAATACTTACGCTACTTTGCTGCATCATCCCTTCCTCTTCGGGGAAATCCAACGCAGTGCTCAAGAGGTAGCAAGAAGAATTTTTGGCGCCGTTGCCGGGGAGTCTGCGCAAAAGTCAACATACCAAGTACCCATCACAATCCCTATCTCCCGCATTACATTATTTGCCATTTGCCTCTCGTTTTCCTCTCCCCCACTTCACCCTTGCCGTTTTATTCGCCCTCTTTCTCTCTATCCTCCCTCTCTATTTGCCTCTTTTGCCTGTTTGCTCTTTGTTTGCTCGTGTGTTAGGTTGCTTGCTTGTCGTTATGGCTAGTTCTTTACCTTCTGCTTCTATGTCTAAAATTTGGGATACTATTGTCGATAATAATTTTGATGCTCCTACTAAAGAACCCACTATCTCACATATAAAAAGATTTCGTGTCGGTAGCGGTAATATTATTGGAAAAGGGGTTATTCAAGATTTCTTTACTTGTGTCGGTGCTTTACCTTCTATGGGTAGTTCTATTATTCATAGAACTAGTAGTCTTGCGGACGCTATTGCCATGCTTGTGGTCAAACTTGAGAGGAAATTCATGCACTTGCATCCTTCTATACAAAGGATTTTCCTAGAATTTTCTAATATTGTGCATTCTTCTGTCAAGCGTGCCATTACTATCTTTTTGGCTCATGAGTTTCGATTCATAATAAAAGAGGCCAAAGAAATCTTTGCGAATTATAGGGTGGATGCTTGCCGTCCTCCCATAGAGACTATCCTCTTTGATCAAGAAGAAATAATGCGTTTTCAATCTCTAGACTATGTTGCTTTCAATGAAAATCTTAGAAAAAGGGTTCCTACCAATGTTTTAGTTGATAGAATTTCTGAACTTAATGATGATTTAGCTATTCGAGATAATGAATTGGGATATTCTCTTGAATATAGGCTCACAAAGTTCTGTCAAAAGAATGCTTATAATGATGAATTGGTTGTGCAATGTGAAGGACCAAAGGAGGAACCTATACCTCCCAAGGTTGATCTGGGAGACTTTTGTCCCAACAAATTTAGCCCTTTTGATTACTTTTGCTTGCCTCAAATAAAACTTGCTGCTGAACGTAGAGAATATGAAATGAGTTTTAACAATCTATCTTATTATTATGGCAATACCTAGATCTATTCTTGCTTCTTATGCCTAGCTAGGGGCGTTAAATGATAGCGCTTGTTGGGAGGCAACCCAATTTTATTTTTATTCCTCGATTTTTGCTACTGTTTAGTAATAATTAAATTATCTAGCCTCTGTTTTGGTTGTGTTTTTTGTGTTTAATTAGTGTTTGTGCCAAATAGAACCATTGGGAAGACTTGGGGAAAGTCTTGTTGAACTTGCTGTAAAAAACAGAAACTTTAGCGCTCACGAGAACTGCTGTAATTTTTATTTGAAAAGTGATATTTAGTTAATTCTTTTTGCAGATGATTAATAGATAAATTACTCATGTCCAGCAATTTATTTTAGATTTTTGGGGTTCCAGATCATTCGCTAGCTACGGATTACTACAGACTGTTCTGTTTTTGAGAGATTCTGTTTTTCGTGTGTTGTTTGCTTATTTTGATAAATGTATGGCTAGTAAAGTAGTTTATAATCCATAGAGAAGTTGGAATACAGTAGGTATAACACCAATATAAATAAAGAATGAGTTCATTACAGTACCTTGAAGAGGTCTTTTGTTTTCTTTCGCTAATGGAGCTCACGAGTTTTCTACTTTAAGTTTTGTGTTGTGAAGTTTTCAAGTTTTGGGTAAAGATTTGATGGATTATGGAACAAGGAGTGGCAAGAGACTAAGCTTGGGGCTGCCCATGGCACCCCCAAGATAATCTAAGGACACCTAAAAGCCAAAGCTTGGGGATGCCCCGGAAGGCATCCCCTCTTTCGTCTACTTCTATCGGTAACTTTACTTGGAGCTATATTTTTATTCACCACATGATATGTGTTTTGCTTGGAGCGTCTTTTATGATTTGAGTCTTTGCTTATTAGTTTACCACAATCATCCTTGCTGTACACACCTTTTTAGAGATCCATACATGATTTGGAATTTGATAGAATACTCTATGTGCTTCACTTATATCTTTTGAGCTTTATAGTTTTGCTCTAATGCTTCACTTATATCTTTTAGAGCACGGTGGTGGATTTGCTTTATAGAAATTATTGATCTCTCGTGCTTCACTTAGATTATTTTGAGAGTCTTAATAGCATGGTAGTTTTCTTAAAATCCTAATATGCTTGGTATGCAAGATTAATAATAAAACTTTCATATGAGTGTGTTGAATACTAAGAAAAAATTGATGTTTGATAATTGTTTTGAGATATGAGGATGGTGATATTAGAGTCATGCTAGTTGAGTAGTTGTGAATTTGAGAAATGCTTGTGTTAAAGTTTGTGATTCCCGTAGCATGCACGTATGGTGAACCGTTATGTGATGAAGTCGGAGCATGATTTATTTATTGATTCTCTTCCTTATGAGTGGCGGTCGGGGATGAGCGATGGTCTTTTCCTACCAATCTATCCCCCTAGGAGCATGCGCGTAATACTTTGCTTTGATAACTTCTAGATTTTTGCAATAGGTATATGAGTTCTTTACGACTAATGTTGAGACCATGCATTATACGCACTTTCCTTCCTTCCACCATTGCTAGCCTCTCTAATACCGCGCACTTTTCGTCGGTATCATACACCCACCAAATACCTTCCTCAAAACAGCCACCATACCTACCTATCATGGCATTTTCATAGCCATTCTGAGATATATTGACATGCAACTTTCCACCGTTCCGTTCATTATGACACGCTCCATCATTGTCATATTGCTAGCATGATCATGTAGTTGACATCGTATTTGTGGCAAAGCCACCGTTCATAATTCTTTCATACATGTCAGTCATGAGTCATTGCACATCCCGGTACGCTGCCGGAGGCATTCATATAGAGTCATATTTGTTTCTAAGAATCGAGTTGTAATTCATGAGTTGTAAGTAAATAAAAGTGTGATGATCATCATTATTAGAGCATTGTCCCAGTGAGGAAAGGATGATGGAGACTATGATTCCCCCACAAGTCGGGATGAGACTCCGGACGAAAAAGGCCAAAAAAGGGAGAAAGGCCCAAATAAAAAAAATATGAGAGAAAAAGAGAGAAGGGACAATGTTACTATCCTTTTACCACACTTGTGCTTCAAAGTAGCACCATGATCTTCATGATAGAGAGTCTCTCATTATGTCACTTTCATATACTAGTGGGAATTTTTCATTATAGAACTTGGCTTGTATATTCCAATGATGGGCTTCCTCAAAATGCCCTAGGTCTTCGTGAGCAAGCAAGTTGGATGCACACCCACTTAGTTTCTTTTGAGCTTTCATATACTTATAGCTCTAGTGCATCCGTTGCATGGCAATCCCTACTCACTCACATTGATATCTATTGATGGGCATCTCCATAGCCCGTTAATACGCCTAGTTGATGTGATATTATCTTCTCTTTTTTTGTCTTCTCCACAACCACCATTCTATTCCACCTATAGTGCTATATCCATGGCTCATGCTCATGTATTGCGTGAAGATCGAAAAAGTTTTGAAAATGTCAAAAGTATGAAACAATTGCTTGGCTTGTCATCGGGGTTGTGCATGATTTAAATACTTTGTGTGGTGAAGATAGAGCATAGCCAGACTAT
Organism: Triticum urartu; assembly: GCF_003073215.2. Taxonomy (NCBI): domain Eukaryota; kingdom Viridiplantae; phylum Streptophyta; class Magnoliopsida; order Poales; family Poaceae; genus Triticum; species Triticum urartu. The sequence continues at coordinate 161,793,320 of NC_053028.1, forward strand.
ATGATTTTGTAGGGATAGCTTTCTTTGGCCATGATATTTTGAGAAGACATAATTGCTTTGTTAGTATGCTTGAAGTATTATTATTTTTATATCAATATGAACTTTTGTCTTGAATCTTTCGAATCTGAATATTCATACCACAATTAAGAAGATTTACATTGAAATTATGCCAAGTAGCACTCCGCATCAAAAATTCTGTTTTTATCATTTACCTACTCGAGGACGAGCAGGAATTAAGCTTGAGGATGCTTGATACGTCTCCAACGTATCTATAATTTTTGATTGCTCCATGCTATATTATCTACCATTTTAGACATTATTGGGCTTTATTATCCACTTTTATATTGTTTTTGGGACTAACCTATTAACCGGAGGCCCAGCCCAGAATTGCTGTTTTTTGCTTGTTTTAGGGTTTCGAAGAAAAGGAATATCAAACGGAGTCCAAACGGAATGAAACCTTCGGATACGTGATTTTCTCATCAGATAAGATCCAGGAGACTTGGACCGTCCGTCAAGAAAGACACGAGGTGGTCACGAGGGTAGGGGGCGCCCCCCTAGGGCGCGCCCCCTGCCTCGTGGGCCCCTCAAAGATCCACCGACGTACTTCTTCCTCCTATATATATCCACGTACCCCCAAATGATCGGGGACGGAGCCAAAAACCTAATTCCACCGCCGCAACTTTCTGTATCCACGAGATCCCATATTGGGCCTGTTCCAGAGCTCCACCGGAGGGGGCATCGATCACGGAGGGCTTCTACATCATCATCCAAGCCCCTCCGATGAAGTGTGAGTAGTTTACTTCAGACCTACGGGTCCATAGCTAGTAGCTAGATGGCTTCTTCTCTCTTTTTGGATCTCAATACAATGTTCTCCCCCTCTCTCGTGGAGATCTATTCGATGTAATCTTCTTTTTGCGGTGTGTTTGTTGAGACCTATGAATTGTGGGTTTATGATCAAGTCTATCTATGAATAATATTTGAATCTTCTCTGAATTATTTTATGTATGATTGGTTATCTTTGCAAGTCTCTTCGAATTATCAGTTTGGTTTGGCCTACTAGATTGGTTGTTCTTGCCATGGGAGAAGTGCTTAGCTTTGGGTTCGATCTTGCGGTGTCCTTTCCCAGCGACGGAAGGGGCAGCAAGGCATGTATTGTATCGTTTCCATCGAGGATAACAAGATGGTTTTTTTTATCATATTGCATGAAACTATCTGAGGGAGTCCTGGATTAGGGGGTGTCCGGATGGCTGGACTATACCTTCAGCCGGACTCCTCGACTATGAAGATACAAGATTGAAGACTTCGTCCCGTGTCCGGGAGGGACTTTCCTTGGCGTGGAAGGCAAGCTTGGTGATACGGATATACGGATCTCCTACCATTGTAATCGACTTTGTGTAACCCTAACCCTATCCGATGCCTATATAAACCGGAGGGTTTTAGTCCGTAGAAAAAACATACAGAACAACAATCATACCATAGGCTAGCTTCTAGGGTTTAGCCTCTCTGATCTCGTGGTAGATCTACTCTTGTACTACCCATATCATCAATATTAATCAAGCAGGACGTAGGGTTTTACCTCCATCAAGAGGGCCCGAACCTGGGTAAAACTTCGTGTCCCTTGCCTCCTGTTACCATCCGGCCTAGACGCACAGTTCGGGACCCCCTACCCAAGATCCACCGGTTTTGACACCGACATTGGTGCTTTCATTGAGAGTTCCTCTGTGTCGTCGCCGTTAGGCTTGATGGCTCCTACGATCATCAATAGCGATGCAGTTCGGGGTGAGACCTTCCTCCCGGGACAGATCTTCGTCTTCGGCGGCTTCGCACTGCGGGCCAATTCACTTGGCCATCTAGATCAGATCGAAAGCTATGCCCCTGGCCGTCAGGTTAGATTTGGAAGTTTAAACTACACGGCTGACATTCGCGGGGACTTGATCTTCGACGGATTCGAGCCACTGCCGAGCGCGCCGCACTGTCACGACAAGCATGATCTAGCTCTGCCGCCGAACAGTGCCCTGGAGGCCGCACCCGCATCGGCTTCGACCCTTAATTCGGAGCCAACTGCGCCGATCGAGGATGGGTGGTTGGACACCGCCTCGGGGGCTGTGATCCCAACGGCGATCGAGCCGAACACCGGCCCCGCATTTCGTGAGACTCGTGACTCCAAGGAGCCGAACTCCTCTCCAGACTCCGAACCCTCCGCGCCCCTGCCGATGGAATCCGATTGGGCACCGATCATGGAGTTTACTGCCGCAAACGTCTTTCAGCACTCACCTTTCAGTGATATTTTGAAGACACTAAAGTCTCTCTCTTTATCAGGAGAGCCTTGGCCGGACTACGGTCAGCAAGGTTGGGATACGGACGATGAAGAAATTCAAAGCCCACCCACCACCCACTTTGTAGCTACTGTCGACGATTTAACCGACATGCTCGACTTCGACTCCGAAGACATCAATGGTATGGACGCCGATGCAGGAGACGACGAAGAACCAACACCTATTGGGCCCTGGAAAGCCACCTCATCATATGACGTATACATGGTGGATGCACCAAAAGATGATGACGAGGAGCGGAAGGATGCACCGAAGGCTTGCTCCCTCAAGAAGCAGTCAAAGCGGCGACGCAAGCGCCACCCCATATCCCACCTCGACAGAAATAACGATCACACAGACCCAGTGCTGGAGCAGGGCGAACCGCTGCCGGACAACGACAATGCGGATAATCAAACCGAACAAACAAATTCTATCAAGGATAATAGTCCGGACGACATAACGCCGGACAGGCACCCGGAGCAGCAGAATGCCCGTAAAAGGCTTGTTGCCACTGCGAGGAGTCTTAGAAAGCAGAAGCAAAGGCTCAAGGTTGCGCAAGACACACTCCAAATCAGATGGAGTAAAATACTCAACACAGCAGCGAGGTACGGCGACAATCGCCCCTCCAAGAGCTAACCAAAGTGGAAGCTGCTACCTGAATTCGACGAGGAGGCCTCAGACCCCCCACAACCAAATATCAAAGCAGCCACCTGGCCGGATAGACGACCCCTCTGCCAACACAGAGCGGCATACAACGCCACTCACAATACAACACGCGACCCATGCGAGGGATCGCACCCAAAGGACGGCGCAACAAGATCCATCTATGGACCAGGCAAGCGCGCCCCAGCATACAATGCAACACAAACATCCGAACAACGCGGTACACCCAGCTACAGGGGTGCCGCACACCCCCTATGTTTCACCGATGAGGTGCTGGACCATGAATTTCCAGAGGGATTCAAACCCGTAAACATAGAGACATATGACGGAACAACAGACCCTGGGGTCTGGATTGAGGACTACATCCTTCATATCCATATGGCTCGAGGAGATGATCTCCACGCCATCAAGTACTTACCCCTCAAGCTCAAAGGGCCAGCTCATCACTGGCTTAAAGGCCTCCCCGAAAGCTCCATTGGAAGTTGGGAAGAGCTCGAAGACGCCTTTCGGGCAAATTTTCAAGGGACTTATGTCCGACCTCCGGATGCGGACGATTTGAGTCATATAACTCAACAGCCCGGAGAGTCAGCCCAAAAGCTTAGGAACATGTTTCTTACCAAAAAGAACCAGATTGTTGACTGTCCGGACACCGAAGCCTTGGAAGCTTTTAAGCATAGCGTCCGTGACGAATGGCTCGCCAGACACCTCGGCCAAAATAAGCCGAGAACGATGGCTGAATTAACAAGCCTCATCACCCGCTTTTGCGCGGGTGAGGACAGCTAGCTAGCCAGATGCAGCACCAGCGACCCCAGTACATCTGAAGTTAGAGATGGAAATGGGAAATCACGGTGCAACAGCAATAAAAAACACCGGAATAAAGAAGACAGCACGAAGGGCATGGCAGTAAACGCCGGATTCAAAAGCTCTCGGCCAGGTCAGCAAAAGCCGCCCTCTAAAGGCACCAGGGATGAACTGTCCAGCCTCAACAAAATTCTGGACCAAGTATGTCAGATCCATAGTACCCCTGGTAAACCTGCTAATCATACCCACAGAGAATGTTGGGTCTTCAAGCAGTCCGGCAAGCTCAACGCCGTACACAAGGGGAGGATACACCAAGTGAAGACGAGGACGAGCCTCCCAAGCAAGACACTGGGGAACAAAAGAAATTTCCACCAGAAGTCAAAACAGTAAACGTGTTACACGTGATCAAGGGAAAAAACAATGCGGCACTCCCAGGAAAATATACAAAAGTGCCTGTCACCGCGAAATCCTGCCACTGGTCATCTCAACCAATCACTTTTGACCATCGCGATTACTCAGCAAGCATCCGACGCGCAGGATGGGCTGCCCTAGTATTAGACCCAGTAATTGGCGGATATCACTTCACACGAGTCTTGATGGACGGTGGCAGCAATCTAAACCTAATATACCAGGATACAATACGCGGGATGGGGTTAGACCCAACAAAAATTCGCCATAGCAATACTACCTTTAAAGGAGTAACGCCAAGCCCAGGGGCTCGTTGTACGGGCTCCCTCCTGCTACAAGTTATATTCGGCTCCCCCGATAACTTCCGCCGTGAGCATTTAACCTTTCACATCGCTCCGTTCCAAAGTGGCTATCAAGCACTGCTTGGACGCGAAGCTTTCGCTCACTTTAACGCAATACCACACTACGCCTCCCTCACACTCAAGATGCCCGGTCCACGTGGCATCATTTCAGTGAACGGAAATATCAAGCGATCTCTGCGCGCCGAAAAGAGTGCGGCTGCCTTGGCAGCCGCACACTAAAGGCGCCCGGACCAGCGAAAGCATCCAATAGGTCGTCAAGACCTCAGACACAACTAATCAAGTCCGGCACCGCTATTTGTACCAAATAAATGGTCACACCCCTATTTGTCAATACAAGGGGCTCAACGTGCGCAGACAAGTGGCAATTTTTTCTCATCTTGAATTATACATGGTTTCTTTAAAAACTACCTTTTTGCACGACAACTTTTTCACCTAAATTCCTCTGTTTTACAGACGATCATCGCGCTACACCCGTCCAGGATACGGCACAACGAAGACACAGGCGCAGACGTGCAGCAGGGACCCGCTCCAAGGATTCTTTTTAGATTAAGACCCTGCGTAAACCTTTTTTACTGTCTCTTGTTGATACATATCCACCATTGAGAAGGATGCTGATGTCTTGGCATGTGGCCACGCCAGAACAATGCACGTACCTGGAAACAAGGGGCTTCTTACAAAGGCCATTATTTAGGCCCAGTTTATACCACAAAGACCGAATACCTTAGGGAGTGTTCGGCGTCGCGAGTTTGGCCCTATATGCATCAGCTCCGAATCATTGTCTTTTGTCAAATGTTCGGTTTGCCCGGCTCCTATGTTTTGGTGCCTTATATTCCGCTTTACCGGCTAAGGTAGCACCAGGAGAACTACTATGATTGTGCCCTGGTTCATCCGGACGAGCACCTTAGTAGAGAAAGCCGAAAACTAACTGTCATGATATAGCGTGAGACTGGTCAACCAGTCGATGACCTATTGGAATGTTAGAATTCCTCCGCCTTAACGAAGGGCCGTTTTCTGGCCAGGCATGTACGCACCCCGAGATCGGGAGAGTGCGGAGCCACCAGGGGCTATCTAGTAGCCCCACTGTCAAACTCCTATGGCTAAGTGAAAGTGCTAAAGCATTATAGTCCGGTTGCCTCGCTTGCTCCGCTATCACCTCCTTAATAGGACCAAGACGTTGGGTTAAGTGTGAATGCGTGTTTTTTGTGAGCACCTCCGCATTATATGCGTGGGGGTTGAAGCCGACGGCTGCAATCTTTCAGGTTATACACATGTATACATAAACGGCCGCCCAGGAGGCATCATATTACTTTTAGGCAAAAGTATAAAATAACCTTATAAAAATTTATACAATCATTTCGCTTACAATGAGATTACATATCACTCAAACATAATATTTTTTGAGCACTGGGTCTCTATCAAACGATCACCCTCAAGAACTTCTTCAAAGTAGTGCTCAGCAGCCATTCGGCCTATGGCCGAACCCCGCGTTGCAACAGTGGTAGCATCCATCTTCGCCCAGTATGCTTTAACATGGGCAAAGGCCATCCGTGAGACCTCTATGCACGCCGACCTCTTCATCGCATTAATGCACGGCACCACATCAAGGAACTGCTGCACCAAGCTGAAATAGCTGTTCGGTTTTGGCCTTTCCGGCCATAGCTGATCCACAACAGACCTCATGGCGTGTCCGGACAACCTATTTAGTTCAGCCCATTCGGCTAATTGGTCAGTCAATGAAAGCGGATGCTCGGGAGAATGGAATTGTGTCCAAAACAGCGGGTCCACTTCACGATCCGTCTGACCTTGGAAGTACTTGGCCGCATCGGCAGCGCTCGCCACCAAATCCATATACACATCCTTCGAACTCCACAGCCGATCCAGAGGGGCATACCGTGGATCTCCGAACTTCCTCCGCAACATAAAGGATTTCCCAGCTACAATATCCCCGGCTTCCCGCAGCTCCTTCTTCTTCGCCCTCATAGCAGAGCGGATGTCTTTTGTTGTCGCAGCTGCCTTCTCAAGGTCCGATGCCTTCGCTAGGTTTTCTTTTTCAAGAACCCGGCAACGGTCGGCGGCGGCTTTTAATTCTATGGCCATCCTGGCCATCTTATCTTGGCTCTCGCCATGCGCGGCCTTCTCGGCTTTCAACTCTTCGCCCGCCTTCATAGCAGCCGCATTACCAAACCTCGCTTGTTCCTTGGCTCGGGCAAGTTCTGCCTGCAAGGCTTCAATAGTGGCAGCTCCATCTGCAGTCACAACATATTAAAGATACTGGCATCATGCCGCTCTTACTATGTGGCGTTTACCAGATAATGACACTTACCCTGTGCCTCGTCAATACTTTTGTTAACAAGCTCGATGTCGGCGTCTGCCGCATCCAACTGCCGTTTTAAATGGGTAAACTCGCTAGTCCGGCTAGCCACCGGAGCTTCCATCACCTACACATAGAGGTAGTATGGTTATTACCTGGGAATATGATCCTCTGTTCGTCGTCGTTTCCGACGACCACCAGAGTCTCAGGGGCTACTATCTACACAGGGCACACCTAGCATGTGCAGGACTATCATACATTATTTTATGTACCTCAAAGCCTGTCAGTAGACTCATAAAAGCTTCATGCAATCCGCTTTCGGTGGACGAGATCCTCTCCATCACCATATTCATCAACATACGGTGTTCATTTGAGATGGCCGCTCGCCCCACCAACCCCCTCAGAACATCCGATCACACACCAGACGGTGCCGGACTCTTTTGTCTGCTCTCTTCGGGAGCCGAACACTGGGAGCTTCGGGGGTCAATGGGATTATCTTCTGGCCTCACCGGACTCGGAGAGGCCCTCCGTGACGACACTTCGGCGTCGCCCGCTTCCGGAGCGGAGGAGTCCGGAGGAGGCGTTTCGCTCTCCATCATCTCTGGAAGAAGATCCCCCGAAGACGAGCTCATTTGAGAGGGGCTAAGGCCCGAACTGCAAAGATAAATGCGGTGGTTATTTTCTCAGAAGGAAAAGAGGGCATACCTGTACTATTAAAGTATTTCAGGTCACTTATGACTCGCTGGAGAATTGATCCCCCCGCGGACTTTGTGCGGCAAAAGCACCCCCCAAGGTAGGACCCTCTATGGGAGACTTCTTCTCTCGTTTGGAAGCTTCGGCTTCCGAATCCCCGGCGCAGTCCTTTTCCTCCTCCGGTCGTCTTCCTTCATGGAGACGCTCGCTCCCTCGGTTAGAGTGGGCAGCGTTGGGGGCCCGCGTCCACCCGTATTATCCTCCCCAGTATCTTCCTTCAAGGGCTCCGGGCAAGGTGCGACCTGGAGCATCTTTTCCAATACCGGATTTTCCAAACCCTCAGGGAGGGGGGCCGAACACCAAATCAACTTCGCCTTTGTTATCCAGTCCTGGTCAAAGAGAAAACTCTCAGAAATAACTTCGTAACAAATGAGAGATAGTATGTTCGGCCGGAAGATTCCTTACCTGTTCGGCGGCGCGGTTACTGCTCAGGCCCACGTCCTCGGTGATTTCCGGACACTCTACCTGAGGTCCGAAGAATGACTTGTACATCTCCTCGTGCGTCAGGCCGAGGAAATTTTGAATGACACGCGGTCCCTCGGGATTGAACTCCCACAAGCGAAGGGGCCAGCGTTTGCAAGGCTGGACTTGACGAACCAGCATACCTTGTATTACCGCAACCAAACTAAAATCTCCACTGAACAGATCTCGAATGCGGCTTTGCAGTATAGGCACATCCTTGGTTGGACCCTAGCTCAGACCTCTACTGATCCATCACATTAGTTGTGGTGGAGGGCCCGAGCAGAAAACAGGGGCGGCCGCCCACTTGGCACTTCTAGGAGCCGTGATGTAGAACCACTCCTGTTGCCACAATTCAGATACCTCTGGAATGGAACCTTTGGGCCATGGAGCTCCCATCATCTTGTATATTGAGGCACCTCCGCACGCTGCATGTTGCCCCTCGATCATCTTCGGCTTTACTTCAAAGGTCTTGAGCCACAGGCCAAAGTGAGGGGTAACCCGGAGGAAGGCCTCGCACACGACAATAAATGTTGTGATATGAAGAAAGGAGTCCGGAGCTAGATCATGGAAATCTAACCCGTAATAAAACACCAAACCCCTGACGAAAGGATCCAGAGCAAGGCCTAGACCTCGGAGGAAGTGGGAGACGAACACGACGTTCTCGTTGGGTTCGGCGGAGGGGACGGCCTGCCCTCGGGCAGGCAGCTGATGCAAAACCTTGGCGGTCAGATATCTGGCCTCCCTCAACTTTTTGATGACTTCTTCTGTGACGGAGGAAGGCATCCATCGGCCTTGAAGGCTAGATCCGGACATGATTGAAGGTTTGGAGCACCTGACCTGAACTTTGGGCGTTTGAGCTTGAGGTGGGGGAAGGATTCTATTGAGCACGGGAGGGAAAAAATAAGAGCCTCGTCCCTTTATAAAGAGGGTGCATATCAAGCGTCCTCTCCGTGGCCGTTTGGACTTGCCTATAGTCTAGGAGTCCTAGAAGCGGTTGGGTTACCCACGCCCGTATTGATGAGAATCCCGGAATAAGGGGACACGATCTCTGCTTTAACAAGACATGCCAAGGAAACCGCCTCGCATGACACGCTGAGGTGGGACAATAAAACGATTCGAATAAAGGCTTGCCGTGGTGCGATGTGACACTATGGAATACGTCAGAAAATTAGATTTGTGTAAATATTATTCTCTCTATGGCAATATGTGGAAATTTATTTTGCAGAGCCGGACACTATCTTTGTGTTCAAAATCTTCAATGAAGTACTTGGAGGAGGAACCCGCCTTGCAATGCCGAAGACAATCTGCGCGCCAGACTCGTCATCATTGAAGCCTGGTTCAGGGGCTACTGAGGGAGTCCTGGATTAGGGGGTGTCCGGATGGCCGGACTATACCTTTAGCCGGACTCCTGGACTATGAAGATACAAGATTGAAGACTTCGTCCCGTGTCCGGGAGGGACATTCGTTGGCGTGGAAGGCAAGCTTGGCAATACGGATATACGGATCTCCTACCATTGTAACTGACTTTGTGTAACCCTAACCCTATCCGGTGCCTATATAAACCGGAGGGTTTTAGTCCATAGAAAAAACATACAGAACAACAATCATACCATAGGCTAGCTTCTAGGGTTTAGCCTCTCTGATCTCGTGGTAGATCTACTCTTGTACTACCCATATCATCAATATTAATCAAGCAGGACATAGGGTTTTACCTCCATCAAGAGGGCCCGAACCTGGGTAAAACTTCGTGTCCCTTGCCTCCTGTTACCATCCGGCCTAGACGCACAGTTCGGGACCCCCTACCCGAGATCCGCCGGTTTTGACACCGACACTATCCCTCTACATCATGTCATCTTGCTTAAGGCGTTACTCTGTTTTTAACTTAATACTCTAGATGCATGCTGGATAGCGGCCGATGAGTGGAGTAATAGTAGTAGATGCAGAATCGTTTTGGTCTACTTGTCTTGGACGTGATGCCTATATACATGATCATACCTATATATTCTCATAACTATGCTAAATTCTGTCAATTGCTCAACAGTAATTTGTTCACCCACCGTAGAATACTTATGCTCTTGAGAGAAGCCACTAGTGAAACCTATGGCCCCCGGGTCTCTTTCTCATCATATCAATCTCCATTACTTTATTATTGCTTTGCTTTTACTTTGCTTTTACTTTATTTACTTTGCATCTCTATACCAAAAATACCAAAAACATTATTTATCATCTCTATCAGATCTCACTTTCGTAAGTGACCGTCAAGGGATTGACAACCCCTAAGCGCGTTGGTTGGATTGAGCTATTATTTTTGTGTAGGTACGAGGGACTCGAGCGTAGCCTCCTACTGGATTGATACCTTGGTTCCCAAAAACTAAGGGAAATACTTACGCTACTTTGCTGCATCATCCCTTCCTCTTCGAGGAAATCCAACGCAGTGCTCAAGAGGTAGCAAGCAACGGAAAGTAAATCATGCAAGTTGCAAGAATGTAAGGGGATGGAATCGGAGTGTGCAAACGCAATTGGAGACATGGAGATTTTGGCGTGGTTCCGATAGGTGGTGCTATCATACATCCATGTTGATGGAGACTTCAACCCACGAAGGGTAAGAGTTGCGCGAGTCCATGGAGGGCTCCACCCATGAAGGGTCCACGAAGAAGCAACCTTGTCTATCCCACCATGGCCATCGCCCACGAAGGACTTGCCTCACTAGGGTAGATCTTCATGAAGTAGGCGATCTCCTTGCCCGTACAAACTCCTTGGTTCAACTCCACAATCTTGACAGAGGCTCCCAAGTGACACCTAACCAATCTAGGAGACACCACTCTCCAAAAGGTAATAGATGGTGTGTTGATGATGAACTCCTTGATCTTGTGCTTCAATTGATAATCTCCCCAACACTCAACTCTCTCTCATAGGATTGGATTTGGTAGAAAGATGGTTTGAGTGGAAGGCAACTTGGGGAAGGCTAGAGATCAAGATTTATGTGGTTGGAATGGAATATCTTGACCTCAACACAAGTGTAGGTGGTTATCTCTCAGAAAATGTATGTAGGAAGTGTAGGCATGTTCTGATGGCTCTCTCCACGAATGAAGACTGGGTGGAGGGGTATATATAACCTCCACACAAAATCTAACCGTTACACACAAATCTCAAAACTCGGTGGGACCGAATTATAAAACTCGGTCAGACCGATTTGGTTCATAATGTGACCCTTAGGCATTTCGGTGGGACCGACATGATCAACTCGGTGGGACCGATGTGCTAGGGTTAGGGTAAAGCCTTATCTCAGTTGGACCGATTACACAAACTCGGTGGGACCGATTTTGGTAATAAGCTAAATAGAGAGTTGGCCAAGCAAAATCAGTGGGACCAATTTCATATTTCGGTGAGACTGAAATTAATGCAATAGGCAACAGAGAGTTTGCAAGCCCATCTCGGTGAGACCGAGATCCCATTGGTGATACCGAATTGATTAGGGTTTCTGGCAGTGGCTATGTTAAGAGAACTCTGTGGCGCCGGATAGAAAGTTTCGGTGGGGCCGAGTTTGACTTTTGGTTTGGGAAAAATGTGGATGTGAGAAAGTGGTTGAGGGCTGTGGAGCATATCACTAAGCACTTTGAGCAAGTAAGCCATCAAGCAACACCTCATCCCCTCTTAATAGTATTTGCTTTCCTATGGACTCAATGCGATCTTGGATCACTAAAATGAAAAATGTAGAGTCCTGAGCTTTGAGCTTGAGCCAATCCTTTGTCCTTATTATCTCGAAGGGGTTCCACATCCTCTAGTCCATGCCACTCCATTGTTGAACTTATCTGAAGCATACTAGATGAAAGCATTACGCCAACAAGAGATATGTTGACATTAATTACCAAAATTACCCAGGGATCACTTGTGCTCTTAGATGTGATTGTCGTTATAAACATTGTCCACCTCTGAGCCCATTATTATTTGCAAAAGAAGAGAACGTGTTAGTGCCTACATGCAGTTTTGAACACTACTACAGTCCTATTTGGTTTGTAGGATTTGTAAAATGCACCAACGTGCTATCTTCGATCTGACATGATTAACATGGGCATTTGATTGCAATCTAGAAACATGTAGCCTTCTTCACAAGAGGTTGGATTGAATGAAAAATTCCCTAAGAAAACTAGTACAGAGGAATCCAAAGGAGAAATGCTTATGGATTGTAACCATATGAATCAAGCAACCAATATGGGGTGGGGTGTATGTCCTGAAATCCTCCAAAATTCCTTCAAAAATCATAGTACATTGTCATTGTAAACTTGGGAAAAGCTGCAAAAAATTGAACTCCCTTATGGTTAACATTTAATAGGAAAGGAACATCACCTTGATATACAGCTTCTTCAGGCATAGAAAGCATCTCAGGCAACTAACAACTTGGTCCAGGTTGGGGCCAACGGATTCTAGGCCAAGACCTTCACTATGCCGAGAATCTAGGTGAAGCTTTGCTGGATGACAGATGAACATACATCTTCAAAACTAGAAATAATGTTGATATCAATAAGGAGAGGTATAAGGCGACTGTTGTACCTAAAAGTAGTAGTATTTGACAGAAGAGTAGCCCACCACTATCAATTTCGGTGCAAAAATGACATTGATTCTTGTTGGACCTTGTTGATCAACTACAAGTAATCTCTCAAGTGAGGGTGTTTCCTCAATGACCATATTGTGGTCTACCTTTTGTGATCTCTCGTTGCAGCACCAGCAACACACACAAATAGTCTGAAGAGTCCTAGAGGTGATGTGCAAGGTACTCGACCAATTCATTGCCTGGAGACTACGGAACTCGAGTGCAGTACAGCCGCGGAGCAGGCGCTCCATGTCATCCTTTGGGATGCAGACGGCGACGAGCTCGAGGTTCTTCAGTCATGGTAGAAAAATAGTGGGCACGTCATTAGGGGGGAGAATGGTAGTTCATGAACTTGGCAAGGCGCGACGTGGGCACGAAGCGGAACGCGGATGTTGGCAGAAAGCGCATATGCCCATCATTATAACTGAGCTTCTCGATTTGATCTATGGCGGGGGATCGGAACCACTCGTCAATCTTGGCATGGTCCTTGCCAATGGAACAGAACTTGCCCGTGATAAGGCCTTTGATTGGGCCATGGTGACTGCCGAGGATCTGGGAGAACGCATCCAAGCTTTGGCAATAGCCATGGAAGAGCTCGTGGGCGTCGAGGAGGTCGACAGGGGTGAGGATCCATAGGGGGGAACCACCGCCAGGAAAGGGCGGCTGTCCTTGCCCGATATTTGATTGGGAGGAGGGATATGATGACTATCAACATATCATCAGGGAGGTTGTTGATGAAGTCTAGGCCTGCTGGAGTCGCTTGCGGGTTCTTTCTCGACCCGCCTCCACTTGTTGGTAGCCTCATTCTCCACCTCATCGGCGGCGACGGAAACCTCTATCTCCATATTTGCGCCATGCTCCGGTGCTTCAGCGGCCCTGGCGTCGCCACTCCCTCCGATGGGGCGCTTCAGCAGCATCCTCATACACTGACGGCTTTGAGGACTCAGAGCGGAGTCAGGGATGCGGGCGGAAAGAGAGGATTGTGTGTGTGGCGAGGATGGGGGGTGCGGCCGCTCGGTCGCGCCATTAATACAAACCAGTGGGACCGAGCGGGCGGCGGTCCAAGGCTATCTCGCTTCCCGGTGAGAACGACTGCTTAATCTCTATGAATGAAATCTATGCTTAATTACTAAATTTTAGTTGCAAAAAATAGATAGTGCTATTGATTTTTAGTTGCATATTTTGACAAATCGTAGTGTCTCTTGGCTTAGCGCCGAAGTCTGGCTTTAATTTGCATACCGTAATCTGAACCATTTGCGTTGAAGAGATGCAGAGATCCTGCATTGAACAGCTTGCACGCTTCTGGGTGAGCCTGCACACCGGACTGCGCTCGCACGCCTCCCGTTCAGTCAAGCAACTTTCCGTAGGGCACCTCCTATAGCCATTAAAACCAAGACACGTGGGGTCACGTGAATGGTTAACAGAACACACACAGTTGGAATTATACAAACGTTGGAGATATTAAAGTGGCAGCTATATTTTCAAAATGCCTTTGTTGGATGTTATTCGAGTGTGTATTCTCTCAAAATGGACACGAAAAATACCACAACATGTCGGGTGCCATTCCATGATAGCATGCCAAGTTTCATGAATTTCAGACGATTTGTGGATTTACTAGAATTTAAAAGCCAGGTATCACAACATTTTGTAGCAATCAACAGTCCCCTGGTGTTTGAAATTCATTCCCATGTCTTGCATGGGACCTAAGCATGCACCCAAGGACACATATTTGATTTTTCAACCAATTTATATGCACTGGAGCATGTGCATGTATTTCAAATTTGAATTATGTACATAAAATGCCTAGAAAACTCAGTTAATGTATAAAAATGTCCAAACGAACCCTGAAAAATTCCAAAACTTAACACAACACTCCTGATGTTCTATGTTGGAACTAGAAATTTTTTGAAAGCAATAATAGGCGACGGATATCGTTTTGTCCCCAAAGGTGGCATGTTCCGTACTGAAACCATCAGGCTTGTTGTGAGAAGCTCTGGTGTGTGAGAAGCTTATACCCAAACCTGCCCCAAATGGGACAAATTTTTTACCACGACATGTTGATGCCACTCCATGATAGCATGCCAAGTTTCATGAATTTCAAACGAGTTTTGGATTGACTAGAATTTCAAACGAGTTTTGGATTGAAAAAACCAGGTATCTCAATGATAACCCACAAGTATATGGGTTCGCAACAATTTTCGAGGGTAGAGTATTCAACCCAAATTTATTGATTCAACACAAGGGGAGCCAAAGAATATTCTCAAGTATTAGCACCTGAGTTGTCAATTCAAACACACCTAGAAACTTAAAATCTGCAGCAAAGTATTTACTAGCAAAGTAATATGATAGTAGTGGTAATGGTGGCAAAAGTAACGGTAGCAGTTTTGGTTTTATAGTGATTGTAACAGTAGCAACGGAAAACTAAATAAGCGAAGATCAATATATGAAAATCTCATAGGCAATGGATCAGTGATGGATAATCATGTCGGATGTGATTCCTCATGCAATAGTTATAACATAGGGTGACACAGAACTAGCTCCAGTTCATCAATGTAATGTAGGCATGTATTCCGAATATAGTCATACATGCTTATGGAAAAGAACTTGCATGACATCTTTTGTCCTACCCTCCCGTGGCAGCGGGGTCCTATTGGAAACTAAGGGATATTAAGGCCTCCTTTTAATAGAGTACCAGACCAAAGCATTAACACTTAGTGAATACATGAACTCCTCAAACTACGGTCATCACCGGTAAGTATCCCGATTGTTGTCACTTCGGGGTAAACGGGTCATAACACATAATAGGTGACTATAGACTTGCAAGATAGGATCAATAACTCACATATATTCACGAAATCATAATAGGTTCAGATTTTAAATCATGGCACTCGGGCCCGAGTGACAAGCATTAAGCATAGCAAAGTCATAGCAACATCAACCTCAGAACATAATGGAAACTAGGGATCAAACCCTAACAAAACTAACTTGATTACATGATAAATCTCATCCAACCCATCACTGTCCAGCAAGCCTATGATGGCATTACTCATGCACAGCGGTGAGCATCATGAAATTGGTGATGGAGGAAGGTTGATGATGACGATAGCGACGGAGTCCCCTCTTCGGAGGCCCGAACGGACTCCAGATCAGCCCTCCTAAGAGAGACTAGGGCTTGGTGGTGGCTCTGTATCATAAAACGCGATGAATCCTTCTCTCTGATTTTTTCTCCCCGAACGTGAATATATGGAGTTGAGGTCAGTGGAGCACCAGGGGGCCCACGAGACAGGGGGCGCGCCCAGGGGGTAGGCGCGCCCCCACCCTCGTGGACCGGGTGTGGGCCCCCTGGCCTTGATTCTTTCGCCAGTATTTTTTATATATTCCAAAAATATTCTCCGTTGATTTTCAGGTCATTCTAAGAACCTTTATTTCTTCACAAAAATAACACCATGGCAATTCTGCTGAAAACAGCGTCACTCTAGGTTAGTTCCATTCAAATCATGCAAGTTAGAGTCCAAAGAAAGGGCAAAAGTGTTTGGAAAAGTAGATATGTTGGAGACGTATCAACTCACCCAAGCTTAAACCTTTGCTTGTCGTCAAGCAATTCAGTTGATAAACTAAAAGTGATAAAGAAAAACTTTTACAAACTCTGTTTGCTTTTGTTGTTGTAAATATGTAAAGCCAGCATTCAAGTTTTCAGCAAAGATTATGAACTAACCATATTGACAATAACATTTAGGTCTCATGTTTACTCATATCAATGGCATAATCAACTAGCAAGCAATAATAACAAATCTTGGATGACAACACTTTTTCAAAACAATCATAATATGATAAAACAAGATGGTATCTCGCTAGCCCTTTCTGAGACCGCAAAACATAAATGCAGAGCACCCCTGAAGATCAAGGGCTGACTGGAAATTGTCACTACAAAAAAATACACTTTTGTGATGATACGTGTTTGTCACAGTAGGTCACGTTTTCTGTCATGCATGTACATCCATGACAAATTTATGACAGAATCAAGATAGTCATACATGTGCTGTCATAGAAGTGTTCCATGACATTACCAAAATTATCATCATGGAAGTGTCCACTTCCATGATGATAAATCGCGCGTCATAAAAATGCTTTCGTCAAGGGTGGCCGACACGTGGCATCCATCATAATGGAATGCCGTTAAGCTATCGGGTCCTGTTTTGGATCCGATAACCCGTTAACAGCCCCGACCAATGGGGATTTTCCACGTGTAAAATCATCATTGGCTGGAGGAAACACGTGTGGCTCACCGTTGGGACAGATGTCATCCACTCATTGGACCCAAAGCGCCTAAGATACATCGACACGTGGCACGGCCCAACAGAGGCCCATTCCTGTGAAAAGGCCGGCCCGTTTGACTTGGTCAAAAGGTCGGGGCCGGCCCACGGCAAGCCTGTTAACGACCTGTTCGCATATAGCCCATTTACAGCCCGCTAACCCAGGGCCCGTTTACGGCCTATCCGAATTAGGCCCAGTAGCATCATCTGGGCCGTCCAATATAATTCCAGCCCGTTTTAACTTCCGGCCCATGTATGGCCCATGACGTCTTTTGGCCCATATGAGGCCCTTAGTAACCCTCGGCCCATTAACGGCCCGTGGTAAAACTGGCCCGTAATGAACAGTGTATCACTTTATACCCATTAATGGCCCATTATTCCGTTGGGCCGTTTCCAACCCATGTTATCTTTCGGCCTTCTCAGGGCCCATTTATTCTAGGGCTCATTTCTAGCATTCGTTTACTTTCGGCCCGTTACTGTCATTTTCTGCTTGTCGGCCAAATACAACCCGTGGTTACAGTCGGCCCGTTTGTGGCCCGTTAATACGTTGGGTCATTTTCATAGCGTCATCAAATACGGCCTATTAACGATGTCCCATTATGGTCGGCCCATGAACGGACGATTTCAACTCTAGCCCATTTACAACCATAATGTGGTATGTTATTGGCCCATGTTTGGCCAACCAATCATACGGCCCGTAGAAGGCCCATTGATGATACGGCCCGTAGAAGGCCCATTGTGTCTATGCCCCGTAGAAGGACCATTGTTTCTACGGCCCGTAGGAGGCCCATGTTAACCACAGTAAATATGTAGCACATTGTTAGTGTGGCCTAGTTTTAAAAAATAGGTTATTGCGGCCACTAGCAAACCGCGGAAAAAGAACTGCACTGACTACAAGAAAACAAATAAACAAGACAATGAAAATAAATAAGCAAACAACTTATGCTAGGCTATCATGGCTATTACACATATTACATCCACTGGTCATCAAAGTTCACCACAAGTGCAAATATAGGGAACAAAGCAGCATATAGACGCCGCAGCAAAACAAGTCCAGAACTGAAACCAATTCAGAAGAGCTCAAGAAACAATATCCTGGGTACCCATAATGCTGGCAAGATGCTTAGCAAGCTTATTAACTTTCTCTTGTTTGGCGCTTAAATCCTCTAGCAGTTGCTGTTGCACCAGAAAGTATGCATCTAAATTCTACAGGGACTTCCTCAGTCCTTCGGCTTCGTGTCGCATAACATCTGACTGATGTCTTTCAACTTGAAGTTGAGACTCAAGTAGCCGAACTGATTCAGGCAGCGAGTTCGAAGAGCTGGTGCTAGCAGTAGTAGCCAGTAAGTCGAACACTACATCAAGACAGGACTTTGGGGTTGTCTCAGTGTCTTCAATATAGTTTTTATCAGCTTTCTTAGAGAACAACAGGGATGTCTCACTATCTTGAACCTGATCTACATTACTTCCTTTACCATTGCATAACGGGGTACTCTTCTCCAATATTTTATCCGCGTTCTAAAGGAGAAACAAACAAACACATCACAGGTTCACAATGTACTGTATGAAACTCATATTGGTAAACCAGTTCAGTAGTAAGGTGGACAGGATAACAACATGAAACAAACATATATCTATGTAGTATGGTCACTGTATGGTCTATATCTATACCTATACTAATTCTTGACTCCCTAGAAATTACCACGTTAATCAGATTTTACAAGCCATTAATCACGTGGGACCGAATTATAACGGTGTAGATTAATACAGGTAATCCACGGCCATCTAACCATCAATCAGCCAATGCAAAAAAAAATCAAAAAAGAGACTCCTCCATGGCTCTACGTCTCTCCACCAATGTTTGTTGTGGACCGATCTCTCCTCTTCCCCTCAAGTGTCCAACGATTTAAGATAAATGTCTCTCCACCAATGTTTGTTGTGGACCGATCTCTCCTCTTCCCCTGAAGTATCCAGCGATTTAAGATAAAAGGTCCCCAGCGATCCCAAAACAGAAAACCCAATATATCACACTCCTATATAAAAAACCTAAAGATCCTGTAAATAAAAATCCCCTCAAGATCGTCCTTCCTTAAAGGAGTGTCCATCCGCATGTTTCCAGTACCTATCTTCCTCATCCTCCATCTTGCCGCATCTTTTCTTCGGGACGTCAGTGACTTTGGTGATCCATCCAAGTTTGAATCAGTGCAAAAGTATTGGGTACGATCAGATCCAATCTGATCCTCTCCTGTAGCCTGTGATTTTGTTCCTCTCTAGTATAAAAATCTCGATTCTAATCTATTTTCAAGCTCTTGCTACGGAGTAATCTAACGTCTATTTTCAATCCAGCAGATGAATTTTTCCCAACATAGTTGATGCAGGGGAGGAGTTGTACCAACGACTATTTGAGGCATGTGCATGTTTCCTGCAGGACTCTCCGCCTTAATTTCATAGAAGAAAAACTTATCCCTAAAAGGCCCATCGTCATGCCTGCAGGCTATGGTTTCCTTCTGTTCCCCGCCTCTCCCGACCAGATCATCATCGCGTGTCCCCTACGGTCGCTCTGGATTCCATCCATGCTGAAATTGATTTAAAAGGTAGGGGTATGATCCAATTCATCCTCTCCTGCGGCCTAGATCTAACTTCTATACATCTAATCACCTACCATGAATTTGTACCACCATGATTTGAAGCAATCAACCCATCGTTTTTGTGTGCATGCCAGTTCTGTTCTCAGCGGAATTGATCAAGAAAGGTATCGATTGGCTGATGTGTACATGTGTGTACTAGCTTCTGGATGTCAACTTGCTTCGTCGTCGCCGCTGTAAGAACTCGAGCTGGCATTAACTTGCACTTGCACCAACACTGCAAGTGATTCTGTTCCTCTTTAATCATTGAAATCTGGAATCTCATTAGCTTTTAAATTCTTGACATGCAGAAATTAATCAGACACCTACTTTTAGGCTACTAATGATTTTATCCAATGAAGGCTGATATAGAGAAGTAACTATACCATCCAATCTTTGAAACAGATTGGACGTCCATCACAGTCGACAAGGCTGCCGAGCTAAGAACTGTGGCAGACTGGTGGTGGAGCCGTTAACTTGCTCGACACTGTTCGATTTTGTTGTTGCATCCACTTGGCAAGTAACTCAGAACCCTTGAATCTCCTGCTAATAATTTTACTCATATAGTTTATCCTTAATACCCTGTCCATAGGGTTGACGCTATTAGTGGCAAGTGCAATGCATATGTAGGTAAGTTGGCTAGACTAATATTCATTTCTTCCATCTATTTTGTTTTGAAAACAGAAAAATGGTGCCGGTGCACATTATGGGCAAGCATTGACAGCACATATAGTTGGTGTGTGATAACAGTTACTTCAGGCTATTTAAGTTAACATTTTGCCACATTTTACATACATCTAATATTATGAGTTCTCAGCTGGTAGAGAAAGTGGACTGAGATACATCATGGTATTGCGTACAGAAACTTCGACTTGATTCAAGGACTAAGTATTTAACGTGATTCAGTTTTTATTCCATGCATATTGTTCACTTGAGAAGTTACTAGATGAAATCAAAGAACATTCTATAGTAAGCGAGCAAGCACGCCGAAGCACACAAATCATGGAATTATTAAGCTACTTTACAACTGCATTTCAGTGGACTATATCGTGCATTAGTTTTTCCTTACCTTGAGAATATTATCTTGGATTTTAATTAAATGGCAGTCTAGAATTTTTATCTCATTCATGTGTTTACCTTTTCTTATAGTTGTGACGAGCAAATTCAGCAAATTTAACTGGTGGTGAATTCAATCAAGTGTGAGACCGCTATCTAATATCTTCTTTGCAGGTGTGATATGAAAGGAGGCGTCTTGGTTTTCCAAGATCGAGAATGGAGTTCCATGAAGCAACAGTAATGATATCAATCAAGTCTCACTTTTTTATTTTTACGTTTACTATTTTCATCACACCATTTATACATAATTTATATTGGTGTTGAAGGCAAACTGTCTAAAGTGTTCCCTTTACATTGTTGATATATGAAGTTTCTGATTTGATTTCTTAAACCATCTGCCATTGGTTTATGAATATTATATGAAAATCTTTTATAGGCTACACATGAACATACCTGGATTCTATGGAATTGATTGCTAAAAACAGATTTAGCGTTTAACTTCATATGATACATTGATCCTTCTGTACTAGATTCTAACTACTGTAAAATGGATTCTTTAGCGTACCTATTACAAACATATTAATTCAGCCAACATTCTGAACAATTTCTAGATATTGTGCTGCTTCATGCAGTTGTTTGCCCACAACAAACATCCTCTGACCAAGGCAGTATATTCTACCATGTCTAACCGACCTGATTGTTTCCAAAAATAGACAATCGAGTTTCAGTTTTACACATGTTTGTTTCTGCACCTACCTGACTGCCTAACATCTTTCTGATATAGGAACAAACTGCAACTGATAAAAAACACTTTCCTTAATCTATGAAAGACAGTTTTTCTTCCTAATTCACATCACGTGACTACCTTCTATAAGCAGAGAAATCTATGTGTTCTTGGAACTTCAGTTATCTTGAGGATTTTGATTATTTGTACAGAACAATTACATTTAAGTTGATTGTGCCCTCTGTTGCTAGGAAGAATGAAATCCATCATGGAACGGATTATAGAGGAATACATTGATTATATACATTCTCAAACTACTTTGTTGTTCAGAATCAAGGTTATGAAAAAAATATGATACATACTTTTGTACCACCTTAGTCGATCGATATGAACCCTCAAATTCTATAGTATAAACTTATAAGATCAGATGGGTACATACCATATTTCTTTAGAACAAACTATTAAAGCTATAATGTTAA
Source organism: Triticum urartu (assembly GCF_003073215.2). Lineage (NCBI taxonomy): Eukaryota > Viridiplantae > Streptophyta > Magnoliopsida > Poales > Poaceae > Triticum > Triticum urartu. Next base: position 161,815,179 of record NC_053028.1, read on the forward strand.
TTGTACGTACATCCATATTTCCATGCTCTAAATTTAAAAATCAGAATGCTTACCTTTACCTATACCATATGATCTTATTAGGCTTTTTACATATAAACCAAACTTGGTCTCATTATTTTGATCATTTATATCTATACCTTTCTTGGGAACTATAGTAAGCTCCCATCGCAAGTCCAGAATTGCGATCTAAATATCGTTGGTCAATACAGATTTTAATATATGTTCTATCTCAATATAGAATTTTGTCTTGGTAGACAGAATGACTACAATTATCTTGACAATGTGCTTTCTTGCATACTATTCTGTAGTTTTCCCACGGAGAAGAACAAGGCAGAAGTTATGTTCTACAGATTTTATATTTTAGATAGGATACTATGATGGACTACTCAGTTTTCATGTCTTTAGGGCATCAACATCTCCAATATTAGAAATGAAATATGCAGCTACTACAAGTTTGATATTACACAGTTATGACGGTTTTATAACAGTGTGCCTATGTTTAGTTGCAGCCATGCTTTTCTGAGACCAAGCTTCATATCCTCCACTCTTCTCGCACGATAGAATATGCTTATTTTGTCTAGACAAACAAATGAATATGTCTCTTTATGTCTATTCCTCTGATAGGACAGCATATAAGCAACACATACGTATCAGCTAGAGGCACTTCTCTTTCTCTGCCAAAGAGATAACCTACTTCTCTTTCCGTCAAAGATTGACCTACAATTACGACACCTCCCGGCCCCAGGGTTGTTCCACATATTAAACTATATTATTAGAAATAGACAGCTTACTAATTATAACCAATCACTCCAAGCTTTCTTTTGCATGTTTGTTGAATTATTTTATTTACAAAGCTTTAGCTTTACAGTATAGTCTTATTACTGATATTTTGTGTTTTTGTTATTCAAGACTCAATAAGTACACATATATTAACATTTATGATAAGAATAAAAAATATAATAAATGAGTGTTACTTCTTTTACTTATATATCCATGGAAATGTGTAAATTAAGGGTTTCTATCACAAAAGTACATTTATATATGTTGTTCATAATATATCTCCTTTTTTGAACTATGATCATAATATATCTGATTTCACACAAATAGTTGTAAAAACATAAATACAAATGTATATATAGCTAGCCCGTGCGAATGCACGGGTTGACGACTAGTCATTCTAGTTTGTGTTGCCAAATCAAGATAGATATAGTTTGAATCATATCTATTTAAGACAAAGCAGCATAGACAGAATAAAAGTGTGGGAAACTACACAGCAATAACAACACTTGTAATGTGCATGGCATGAGAACATAACTATTTATTCAATTGAAACTGAAATCAACATAGAGCAAGTTACAACAGCAAACACGTTAAAGAAATGGGTTTAAAACATACCTGTTGCGCCATTGGAGTTTCAATTGCATCCTTCAAATTTGAAATTAGTTGGTATGAGTAAATACAGTGATGCAAGAGCAAAGTAGTATGAACCATAGCTACGGAACCTGACCTGAGAACAATTCTTCTTCTGCTTTAAGCGTTAACTTGGGGTTCAGAGTGGTGGTCCTCATGCTTTGGGCACTGCAGTTGCCTTACTAACTGCTCGTGTTTGGGTGCTCTGTGGTGGAGACGGTGTTGTGTCAACGGGAACTGGGTCACTATCTACTGGGGTTGGGGTTAGAAGGGGTGTAGCTGGTTCTCTGTCCAACTGGGTAGGGGTACAATTTGCGTAAGTCTAGGTTATGTATGGTGGGGCTAGTTCTTGGGCAAGTACAACCGTGGTTCTATCTCCATCGACAGGTGGCACGATCTTTTCTGAAGACCGTGTTTTTACTCCCACGGATACTGCCATCACCCCTCCAATTGAAATTGCCAATAAACAAGAAAAGTAATTGAATGTACAGACATTGTAAGATAGACAGGTGCAATGGATAGTAGGGAAGAAAAAAGGCATGCAATAATTCACATTTATGTTGTCTAACCAAACAGAATAGAAGGACATAATTTCAAATATATGATGGCTAACTAAACAGGATAGCATGACACAATCTCGCATGTATGATGGCTAACTAAACAGGATAGAATGACATACTTCAAAATATGATGACTATGTAAACATGATGACATGATATAACTATACGATGTATCTATTAAAGTGGTTGGCATGCCATAAATCACAAACATGCCATCAATGGAAACATGATGGCATGATATAATTCACGGATAGAATGACATAATTCAAAATATATATGATGACTATGTGAACAGGATGAGATGATATAACTGTATTATGTCTTTAGAAAATGTGTTGGCATGCCATAATTCAAAATACATGCTCTCTATGTAAACATCGTGGCATGATATAATTCAAATATATGATTTATATACTAAGGAAGTGAGCAGAGGGCAATCACATATATGATGTGTTAACTAAGGAGATGGCATTCAATATCATGTATATGATGTAAAAACTAAGAATTGAAATACAACATATGCATGATATGAGTAATATAACCCTGCCAAGTTTGAGCATACACCTCAGGGGGTTAATAGGACTGGTCATCTGCCTCTGAATCCTCCTCTGAAGAGCTATCTATAACCAGCAACATATCTGCTTCACCAGGTAGCATTGGCTGCTCTGATGACCTTGTTTTCACTCCAGATTTCTCCATCGCCAATTCAAATGGCTGATGCATAGGAAGAGCAGTTGAATATACAAACATTGTTGAGAAAAGCAATGAGATATACAAAAAAAGGACGGCATGATATAATTCACATATATGATGCTTGGCTAAACAGCATGGCATTGCATAAGTCACATATATAATGCCTTGCAACAAGATAGCATTGCATAATTCACATATATAATGTCTTGCAAAAAGATGGCATTGCATAATTCACATATATGGTAATTAGACACTAAACACGTGGCATTCACACAAATCATGTCTAAACTAAGAAAATGACATAGCAATGCAAGATACCATACGCACGATATGAGCAACATAACCCTGCCAAGTTAGAGCATGCACCTCGGGGGGGGGGGGGGATAGGACTGGTCATCTATGTCTGAATCCTCCTCCGGGGAGCTATCTGTAACCAGCAAGACATGCGCTTCGTCAGATCGCATTGTCTTCTCTGAAGACCTTGTTTCCACTCCAGATTTTTCCATGACCGTGCCGAATGGCTGATGGACAGGAAGAGTAATTGAATGTACTAAAATTGTTGACAAATTTAACACGTAATAAAAAATGATGTCATGATATAATTCACATATAAGATGACTGGCTAACCATGGTGGCATTGCAAAATTCACATATATGATGCCTAGCTAAACAAGATGGCATTGCATGATTCACATATACGATAAAGAAACTAAACAGATGGCATTGACACAAAGCATGTCATAACTAAGAAGATGACATCTTTGATGTATACAATAAGCAATGCAAGTTACCATATGCATGATATTGCCAACATCAACATGGCAAGTTAGAGCGAAGACCTCATGGGGTAAATAGGAGTGGTCTTCTGCTTCTGAATCCCCCTCAGAACAGTTATCTTCGTCTTCATTACGATCCGAAATGGGTGGAGGGGGTCTGCCTTTGCGCCCACCATGGAGAGACGTATGCATGAAATTTTATTGCCACGCAAGGCTCGTCTCTTTTTCTCTACATGTTCAGTTCCATTGTGTACAACAACTAACATGCATAGGAATAAAACATAGTGTGATTATGTAAGGAGTGCATGCACAAATCCAGAGTGAAGGTAGCAAACTGTGGATAGACCCAAAACCAATGATAGCAGGCAGATAATAGCTTTAGTTAAAAAATACAGATAATGGCTCCTTTAATGTTTGTTTGCACCCAACATGAAACTCATAGTAGACACCCGAGATTAACTAGATAGTAGACAGATAGTACTGATTGCTGCCCCAATATGTACCACACAACCATTTAAAAACTCAAGTTTCAGCATAAGTTTGGACCTGAGTCGGAGTCTAATAGGTGAACACGATGATAAAGTAGCATGTCATCATATTAAGCGATGCATAACGTAAGAAGACACGGAAGAGTGCGACCTCTCTTGCGGAACCGTGTAGTCCTCAAGGTCATCTGCTCAGTTGATGATGGTAATGCAGTTGTCGTGGCTGCCGACGGCGGGGAAGAAGATCTGAGGCGGCGAAAGATAGTCTGGAGAGCGGATCCCTGCTGTGGTGAACCCTTCCATCGTTGGAGCAACTGAGCTGGGGTGGAACACAGCACCGCATGAGCAGGACAAACCACACAAGGTTTTCTTTGACACATATCTGTAACAGAAGTAATTGTGTAAGGGCTTGTTTGAATTTGAGGATTCTAACAATGCAGGGATAGGAAATAGATAGGAATAGGATAGGAATGCATGTGCAAAACAGAGAATTTAAAAACACATGATTTCTGCCAATCTGGGTGTTTGGTTCACAAGAATTGGAAGATCACAGGATGCAAAGAAGCATGGTGAGATTAAATCAACCACAAGAAGTGTACAACCTCTTTGGCGAAGCCATGTCGATCTCAGCGGGATTGGGTTGGCCGATGAGGATGCTCCGGCTGACTTGGCTGTCGGAGGAGGGGAAGAAGATCTTAGGCGTTTGGAGATGGAGCCCGAGGTACTGCTCCGCTGTGATAGAGGGTTTCCTCGTTGGAGCAGCTCCGGTGAGTTGTACGACGCCGAGGCTGAAGCAGGATAAGAGAGACAATGTTAACCTGAGTGGAATTCTAATAGCATCTCCAATAGATGACGTAAAATACATAACTACAAACTGCTAGGTGTATACATCAGCCGCTCATCTCTGAACTTAACTGTCAAAACTGAATTTAACTATCGAAACTGAATTTTACTGTCGAAACTGAATTTTACCGTCGAAACTGAATTTTACTGTCGAAACTGAACGCACTAGAGGTGAGGCTACAAGTCAGTCGAGTGACTTTTTCATCTCTGGTAAGTCAATTTTGCAGCCGTTGGATACGAAATCAAGGGCCTGAAGTTCATCTTCTACCTCCACCCCCCTGAGTCGTCAGCCACCACCGGCCAAACAGCCGCCCCCCGCCGCCCGTGGCCGACGATGCGCCGCCCCGCCGCCCCAAAAACAGTGCACACCTCCGGGCCAACGCCGCCCCGGCCATCCCTGTAGCCCCCCCGTGCCGAGCTTTTTCTTCGGCGATCCCCATGCCACCGCCCCACCACTGCCGGGGACCACCGCCCCCACCCTGAACCCTAAGATAGATAGTGGGGTACCTCTCCGGCGAGCCCCCCTCCCCACTGCGGCTGGTTCTTCCTTAACTCCGGCGAGCCCCCCACCTCCTGAAAATCGACTGACCCAAAAGTCGATTCAGTCGACTGAAGTGTAGCTAAATCGGAGCAGTATCACAAGCAAGAGCAAGAGCGAGAGCAGTAGCGCGAGCAAGAGCAAGAGCAGACCAGGCAGGGGACCGAGAGCAAGAGCAGAGCAGCAGCGCAAGCGAGAGCTAAAGCAGTAGCAGCTCCTACTGATGTGGACGTCGCCGCCGAGGGAGCGACACCGTGGAGGAAGTGGCCGGCGACGCCGCCGTGGATGGAGCCGCGTCGTGTCGGCTCGGGACCGAGCGCCGGCAGCACCGTGAGATTGAATCAAGAAGAAAATGCGGCGATTAGTGTACAACCTCTTTGGTGGCGCCAATTAGGCCGCAGCTTCATCCGAGGAAACGGTGATGATGATGCTCTTCCGGTGGTGCAGGTGAACACAGTGGTGTTGGAATGGAGGTGGCGCGAAAGACGAGGGGAACGTCGGGGCAGCTCCTTGGAGTTGGAGGACGGGGTGGCTGAACCGTCAGGACGACCAGAATGACGACGGATCCTCATTTGGTACGGTGGATGAGGGATGTCAAGGTGTTGCTGTGGACGACATCGTCGGGGAAGAGGCTCCGGCTGGGTGGCAGACGGAGGAGGGTGTGGGGCTTCGTGGGTTTTGCCGACCTCGGTGTACGAATGGGTGGGCGGATGGGATGGGAGTGGGGGAACCATGGCTTACAGACGCGCTTGTCCGAAATGTGGGGTAAGTTACGAAAGCACCCCCACCGATTTGAGGCGGTTCTTTCGGTTCAGGGGTATCACAGGCATTTCACATGTCGAGATTTCACAGGAGGTGGAAGTTTTCGCGCGCGTTGTAATTTTGGAATAGCAAGACGGGGGTTGAGATGGAGGGAGTTGTCGGAGCACAACGAGACAAAGATATATCTTAAATATTTCGGGCTAACAAGGCGCGGGTTGAAATTTCCAGACAAGCCTAAGGTGTACTGTACCATATCAATTCGCACTACAAATGTCATTCAAAACTTTGAATTCATGTTATGTTCAATTAAAATATTTCGCTACGTGTATAATGCATGCAACCTAATACTCAAATGAACGTTTTAGTGCATTCCAAACGTACATACTACCTCTTCAATATGAACTAAATTTGAATTTGTTTCTCTATTTGAATAAGATCTACAATAATGGTTGTTGTGAAGTCAAAGCGTTTGAATTCGTTTCTCTGTTTTAATAAGATCTACAATCGTCATTATTGTCAAGTTAAACCATCGTTTGTGTATTATCTTCATAGCACACCACATGATTAGTCTCGAGTTACATATGAAATATGTGTACTATATGAACTCGAACTCGATTTTTTGAATCCACTTTATGTTGATTTCAAATCATAGTACATTACAAGCTCTATCTAGATCTTCACAAACTAAACCATGTCTCATATGTATAATTTGTTTATCACATTATGTATGGTGCCCCGCCCCCTACGCCTACAAGTATTTAGGTGTGAGTTGCAAACACCACACATTACCACAAATTCAAATAAAATGTGAGAATGTTCGATATATAGTATTGTTTAGATTGTTTGATATTTAGTTGTAAGCTGCAAACTCCACACAGTATCACAAATTCAAATAAAATGTGGGATTGTTCGATGTATAGTATGGTTTAGATTGTTCGACATTTAGCTGTGAGTTGCAAACGCCATGCATCATCACATTATGGTATAACATGTGCAAAACCAAACACGCGTATCACCGCTATATTCATGCATGCATATGTTTAAAATACTATGATCTCCTATTCAAATATATGAATCCACTTTCATATCAAATTATGATATTTGTTAGTCTCTTACACCCAGACAATCTTCTAACCTTTGTAGCTAGCACTAACTTTCTCTCGTGCATGCACACGCCCTCCCCCTCCCTCAGCATTCTATCCATCGCGCACATTCATTTTTTTCTTTAGGTCGTTCTCCCACAGTCTCCACAACTCCTTTCCGACACACACCAATCGATAAACCTCTCCAGCGATGTCTGCCTACAACATACACATGCACCTTCAATCTCCTCCTTTATGTGTCCTTGCCTCGTGTCTCTCATACGGTGCCACACATGTGTAAACTCTCGCCCCTCTTTTCATCTATCTCACAGCCGCACACTCCTCCCTCTATCTAGCTAGTAGCTGGGCCTCTCGCACCACCTTCTAGCTCCATTCTCTCTGTCTATCCGTCTCGCCGGGCCTTATTTGCCTCTAACAAATGGACGTACACAGACCGATCTCCGCTATACATATAGCTAGCTAGGTCCTTATAACTCGTTTTTTCCCACGCGTCGATCGATCTAGCTCATTAGTTATATCTCTCCCTTCCTCCGACAAACAACAATTGATCTACCAATCTAGTTAGGTTTGCTTACCAAACACATGGTTCCCCTTCATCATCCATGGATGTGTCCCGACAGATCTATCACGCATAGGCACACACAGAAACACATCCCCACTCTTATTGGTAATACTGCAGTTCGACCCTCACTTTGTCTAGTAGGCCTCTCCCACCATCTTCGAGAAGCAACTCCATCACCCATCCAACACTCTACCCCTCTCCCTCCCTCCCTCTCTCCTCTCTCTCTCTCTCTGTCCCATCCTATTTCCCGTCCTTCAGTTATGTATGGATGTCGACCGATCTCCCTCAAGACATAGCTGGGTCTCTCCTTCTCAACACATATACAAGTCGTTCTACCTCCATAGTTAGGCATCTGCCTACCCCTCCCCCACCCCTCCCACACACACACATCGATACATCGAGCCCTCTAGTCATGTCTCCCTGCCACACACAAACTTGACCTGTGCCCTCTGACGTTCCGGTAGCTAGGTCAGTCGCCCTATATCTTTGACTTGCACACACACAATTTCGATGGCTCTCTTCATCGATCTCGCACCCACCCACTTGATCCTCTCTTCGACTCTATTGATATCTATGACCCCTCCCTCTCTTCTCGTGGATCGCCCGACCCTCTATATATGATATGGATATGCCTCCATTTCACACACATTGCATGCAAAATTTTGTTTGAGATGTTATCGACACATATTCCCATAAATATATTCACGAAATCAAACTCCCCCCCAAAAAAAAAACACTCACGAACACACAAGCCATTTGTCTAGGTTTGTATCTCTCACACACACCAACGTAGGTGGGGGACGTGCACGAAGAGAAGAGGTGCACGCACGGTGCACGTACTCCCGTCTCTTTCCGAACCACACCCGCGCGGGTACACGGTGGAGCTCATTTATGTATGAAAAGGCAGCCCACGTGGTAATTTGACACGTGTACTGGTTGTCCACTAGATGGAGGGAGTATCGTCTACCACGGGTGAACAAACAAATTGCGACTTGACGCGTTATGTTAGAAAAGAGGCAAACCATGTGGGGCCTACCTTAGAGGCAAGGCTCTATACACTAGAGTACTTTTGATGTGTCCCGTCATCTCGCAGAACGAGGAGAAGCTTGCTTGTACGCCGTCTCCCCCGCCCACGGGTGCGGTGGCTCGCAGGATGAGGTGAAGCTTGCTTACTACGCCTTACACCCGCTCCCTCGCCCACGCGCACGGTGGCTCCCAGGACGAGGGGAAATTTTTACTAGTACTCCCTCCGTTTACTACTCGTCCCTACCTTGGTTACAGAGATTATCATATTGTTTGGAATAAATGTCCTTTAGTAGATTTCAATATGAACTACTAGTACATACTCCAAACACTGATGTATATAGACGTATTTTAGAGTGTAGATTCACTCATTTTGCTCCGTATGTAGTCCGTATTGAAATGGACGTAATAGTATGCACTCTCCCTCGCCCCTCGACCCTCGCCACGTGGTGGACGTGCAGCAATTCATTCGGTCTCATATAGCCAGAACGATATATACTGCAGTACCATTATTGCTCGACTTCCCGAAGAGGCGAAGAGCCAATCGCAAGGTTAATAGTTTGGAGATGCCAAGCGCAAGGTTTATAGGAGAACGAGTAGTAGGTGCCGCGTCATTTATAAATAAAGTTGTAGTGTGAGGTGGGCCATGTAATCACTGAGCCCGTGTGTTTTCACTGCTCTTGCACTCCTCCTCCATAAGAATGGAGAAAATTGTAATCTAGTAGTACCTCCTTTCGCCAAAAGCGTGCGACATCCAGCAGTCCTACCACCTCAGTAATAATGACCAATGAGCCTTCAAATCACATAGACCCAGCAGTAAGTTGGCCGGATGAAGCAACCATCACTCTTGAATACGCTTCTCCCTTCAACGTATGTGCCAGTGAGAGGTCGCGTCCGCTCTGCCCGGGCATGAATGCGGCACCGATTCTTTGGAGCGGCGCTGGCTGTTTCGGGCGGTTAGCACGCGTGGGCGATGGAGGGGCTTTGGGTGGGTAAGGCTGGTCAGGAGCGGGCATGGCAGCTGTCCGCCTGTCCCTACCAGACGCCCGGAAACAAGAGGATGCACCGACTCTTGCGACTAAAATCATACACTACACACCATCTCTCTATAGGAGTAGGTCGATCTGTCGCTCTCTCTAACACACACTTGTTGTTAAACACACACACGCACACGCACACACGCACACACACAGGTTCATAGAATAGGAAAATCGTGTGAGTGCGAAGCCATAGGAAGTGAGATAGAAATGGAGTACATATAAGAAGAGAAGAGGTGACGTATATTCCATCAAACTAGGACTGAGGAGTAGTACTCCCTCCGTCTAGGTGTTAAGTCATCCTACGGAAATCAGATATTCCCAAAATGTTTAGGCGTCATCCATTAACTTCGCATCTCAATACCCTCCTGGCCTCGTTGCTAGCGACCGTTGTTACTTAGGGAGCGTTTGGATCCTTAGCAAGAACAACTTATAACATAGCCGGGCAAGGTTAGGCATTTGGAACTATTAAAATATGTTAGCTTTTGTGGGCCAGCTAGTTGGGTGGGCTAGAAAAACCTTGCTAGCTCAGGAGAGCCAGATCGGCTCGCTTCCGACAGCAAACTTCGCGTAGTAGTAACATAGACTAGTAACATATGCATGTTGTACTAGTCCAAGTTACTCACCACTATGACCAGCCTAAGCAATGTAACCAAACGCTCCTTACTCTGCCTTGTTATCTCCCCCGGAAACCCAATGCATGGAGCGCAACTACGCGTTGATCATTCAAGAAATCAAAGTCGGCTTGCATGTGAGTTAATACGTGGCCCTGCATGGTAGCTAAAACGGCATCTCTTAGTTGTTTGGATTAATTGTTGCCTTTAGAGACAGAAATCAGGGCTTTGATTGGAGGAATGACCGGTCAAGTTTCTCCTTGTCCTCCAATCTTCTTGCACCTTGGTCCTGCTGCACCTTCTAACGTGACTTATTACACCTAGATGGAGGGAGTTGTACGAGATACGGTGGCACACTGACTTAGGTCGAATACAACTGCCCAAAATTGTGTGCATGTTATAATAAGGATTCACTTAAAAAAATATGTGAGCGAACAGAGGGATCAATTGGACAGTGTTCCCGAGCAGTAGCGAGATGTGTGAGGTAAGATACACCGCTGGCGCTTTTAATTTTTCTTATTAATTTGTTTGTTTCACCCTCTGACTGGTGGGACCCAACGTACTACGTGGAGAGAGGTAAGGTGACTAAGGCTGCATTATTTCTGCACCACAGTGGATAGTCTTACTACCAAATCCACATGACACGATTATGATTTAAATCCCAATGACTCCCACACACAAAAAAACACGACATGCTTGTCACACGAATGCAGGAATGTATAAAAGGTTATTTTCCTCTCGTTGAACATAACGGGAGGGTTGTGTAGCTAGTTAGCCTGTTCGCTCATCAAAATTGAGGTCTCGGGTTCGGTAACTACACTTGAGCATAATTCATGCCAGGGGGATTCTTTGACTAGTCAAAATGGATGGATACGGAGCTATACGATCTCGTAGTGACCGTATAATCACCTCATCACGTGTCAGCTGCAGCCTCGGTGCTTGTTTTCTAGGGTTTGCACTCTTCACACTCTCTCCAGTATATATATACACGTTGGAGCCTCGTTGCTTGTAGTTGCTCTCTTCACACTCTCTCACCCTCTCCAGATCTAAACAAGACTTCATTGGCCTCTCGCTCTCCCCTCACTGCTGGTCTGCTTGTAGTTGCTCTCTTCACACACTCTCACCTCTCCAGATCTAAACAATACTTCATTGGCCTCTCTCTCTCCCCTCACTGCTGGTCAAAGAGCCGGCAGGATCCGTCCGCCGGGAAGGGAAGGAGGCTTAACGCTGTCGCCGTCAGCGAGGGAGGGAATCCACTACCAGCTCAGCTGTTCACTTTCACCCAGCGGCGGCGCGAGAGGGCCTCCGACCCCTTCTTCTCTGCTGCCGTACATAGTGTGGGTCGAACGGCCTCCATTTTCTTTTTCCGCTTTTGCACTTGAATCTAGGTGTTGGATCAAACAGGAAAGTAGTCGGGAAAGTTGTATACCATGAATCTAGGACATGGTTCAAAGAGGAAAGGAATGGGGGAAAGTATTGGGAAAAGTTCTATAGCATGAATCTAGGACATGGTTCAAAAAGGAAAGGAAGGGGGGAAAGTAGTGGGGAAAGTTGTATCGCATGAATCTAAGACGTGGTTCAAAGAGGACTGGAATGGGGGAAAGTAGTGGGGAAAGTTGTATAGCATAAATCTAGGACGTGGTTCACAGAGAAAAGGAAGTGGGGAAAATACTAGTACATACTGGCTATCCAGAACCTACGTTGGTCGAAAAGGGAAAACAGTGACAAATGCAGTACGCACATCTGTAACAAACTGATCTTTTGTTTTGGGGGACAAGGCTGTAGAGTTTGAGCAGGACTAGATTTGCTGCGCTCACATAGGGAGAGGTGTCTAAAGATAACAAAACCGGGACCAACACAAATATGCTCCTTGGTTGCTTGTTCTTTGTTGCAACAGACTGTGCATCACCCTAGTACATCGGTAGATGCTCATGGTGCTGGTGCGTCCACTGTCCCGTGCAACTCTTAAGTTGTTCTTAATCTAAGGTCCTGTTTGGTTAAAAACTCCCTAGTCCCAACCTGCTTGGTTCCAGGGACTATACATGGACTAGAGGTTATTAAATGACATGCTAAAATACCATGTTACCCCTAGTAATAAACTAATAGAGACAAGGTGCGATGCGTGGCAGGGGCAACTGTTGGAAAAAGTCCCAAAAAGACTCTCCCTCGGGGTCTTCTTTCTTTAGTCCTAAATGCCCACATTTAGTACCCAAAAGTCCCTCCTGTTTGGTTTAGATGGGACTGACACAGAGTTTTTTTAGTCCCTCCACCAAAATGTCCCTGTAAACAAGCACCCTTTAATAATGCCGCTGGAAAATTGATGCAATGCCACATTTAAAAGCAAATTACATGTTTAACGAATTTTATTGTTAATATAATCTCTCTATTAATATTAATCAATGCCACCATTTGAGAAATGCTACTGTCTTGATTTCTTTCCCATTTATATAAGGTAGATGCTTATTTTTGTTGGCTTCTGTGTCATCCACCGTTATTGACCACTAGTTGTTTCCTTTGCACCTCTGTGTAAACAGGGTTATCTACTTCACCTCGTTGCCATTGTGACCTTTTGTTGCACTGCACAAAACACTTTTGTTTTAAGAGTGTTTTGTGCAGTTCAACCAAAGTGTCACACCGACAACGTTGCTTGATTGCTTGATCTTAGTGGAACTGCACAAGAGGAGATCTTACTTCCTATCCGTGTTGGCAAATTTGGTTCAGATCTTCTTCTTGTGAGTTGTTTGAATTCCGCGTCATGAGAGGTCAGTACTAGCCTTCTTTCACATGATTCTGCAGTGTGCTTTCATATGTTGTGCTACTTGTATGGTAATGTTGCTTGATTTTAGTGAACTGCACAAATGGAGACAAGACTTCCAATCTGTATGTGGACCGCAATATCCCATTGAGGTAAGATGAGGATATTTCACAACTGTTGGCCTATATTTTGCCACTTTCATCAAAAAATTATTGTCATTGTTTAGTGCTATAGTTGTGAAACCTAATTGACATGCCAAATCTTGCATTGAAGGCGAAGCTTGTTTGTTATTGAACCAAGTGATGAAGGGGAAGAACAAGCGGAAGAAAAACAAAAATCAACTCCTGGTGCTGCAATGAAGCACTGGAACTGTGATGACACAAGTAATGATATAGTTTTGCATCTTAATTAATTTATTGCTATGGCTGGAACAAGCAATTGTTTTGCCACTGATTTGATGCCACTCTTAATGTAATATGTAATTATCTCTACTTGTGCAAATAGGGATCTTCTTTGAAGATACCATATATTTTAGTGGAACTTCACAAGAAGATGTTGGAAACATTAATCTAATCGAGGAATATATAGTAAGCATGGTCACCACAGTAGATAGCAACAGATGGTTCCAGAGAAGTGCTTCATCTGTATGCTCTACACAATAAGCCTCGTGACAAAGGTTGGTACTCACCCACTGATTTCATCCATATGAATGAGCTTTGTCATCTCTATTGGTGTTGTGCTACTGTTTGGATACTATCATCAAAATTTGGTATTGTCCCTGAGAAGTGCTTCATCTGTGATGTTTTAAATATTTCATTTCCTTTTTCTCTAGCAAACAGGGATGCTAGCATTTAGTTATCCTCTTGTCTTTGCACAACAGGATCATCCTCCTCTGAAGAAGAATATGGAGTACGTGAAGTGACTAGTTCCGATTATGCCAGGATGAAGAAACCCTGTCTATCTTCTCATCAGAAGGAGCAGTTGAAGGTTGGTTACATTACACCCCACAAGACCAAACTAACTTCAGCTCAGAAGGACTAACAAATCTCCATTTTCTTGCTATGATGCGCGGGTACAATGTTGTTCTAGGATTCTTTCCGGTGAGTTCCATTTTTCTAAAAGTGTGCTCTACATGGACCATGTAGGTGCCTGTTTAAACTGTCAATTCATAGTATAGTTTGCTTTATACTAATCACTTTTTTGTATTTGTGCAAACAGGGGTGCTCAGCTTGATTTCAATGGGAACTGCACAAAATGTTCATGAATACATTGAATCATTCATTTCCACCACAAGAAAGGAGGTGCCGATAAGTTCAAGGCATTGCAACATATAAGGGCGAAATCATACAAGCTATGCGCGAATTTGGTTGATTTTAGTGGAACTGCACAAAAAGAACAACTCGTTTATTTACCATGAGGTGCCATGTCAATGTCCGAACTAATGGCAAACCCTGCCTATTCCACAATCGTAGGCATTTGATATTTTGGAATGGGAAAACCTTGTCAAACTTTGCTCATTGATTTTAGCAAGAAGACATGCGTTTGATATTTTCGAATGGGACGCCCTTTACTGTCAGCAGCGTCGATCCATTTTTTCTTTATTCTTTAGTTGTGAAGTAAATGTTGGATTTGACATGTGAATCGCTGAGATGCATAATCATCAATTGTTTTGAATGTTCTCTATGAATTTCCAGGCCTGTGTGTTTGATTACAATGTATAGGAATGCTAAAAAGATCCTCAAAATCTTTGTACTCCTTCTGTTCCTTTTTACTTTGCACATTGTGAAAGTGCAAACTTTTTTCTATAAGATTGGTCAAAGTAGAGATACTTTGACTGCAAACAAAACTTGTATGCAGACTAGAAAGGACCGGAGGGAGTACATGTGAAACTGCTGCAAACGAGGTGATCACCCTGGGAATAATGCTAGTATGTATTGTTTTGCATGTTCATCCAATGCCAGTGATACAAGAATTCAAACTAATCGAAATAAATTCATTGATACATGGTCGGACTTCATATAAACATGCCGGATTTCATTACATTTCATACATCACTACTAGGAAAAGGTCTATAGCTAATATGGACATTAATGGCGCACCACATATGTGGTGCGCCACTGCTATATAGCAGTGGCGCACCATGTGTAGGTACGCCATTAATGTCCATATCACTAATGGCGCACCACACCGATGGTGCGCCACTACTAACAATTTTTCCCCCAAAACTAGTAATGGCGCACCACACACTCAGTGCACCACTACTAACAATTTTTTACTTTTTTTTCAAAACTAGTAATGGCGCACCACAACCACGGTGCGCCACTACTAACATTTTTTTTATTTTTTTGCAAAAACTAGTAATAGCGCACCACGTAACAGGTGCGCCATTAGTAACCAGGGTTACTAATGGCGCATTGTTAGGTGGTGCGCCATTACTAACTTTCTTTGCACCCACCACCCCCATGGACCGCCTTTTCAGTTTTAGAAAAAATAAAAGAAAATGATGGAAATGTCAACAAAATAAAAGAAAATAAGTTTCCCATGTGATATGTGGTCTAGTTGTTGGGAAAATTTACAAATATGAATTTTGACTTTATTTGCAAAATCTCTCGGGAATTTAGTAAAATGGGCATAACTTTTGCATACGAACTCGGATTAAAAAGTTTTTTATATGAAAAACCATCTACTCGAAAAGTTAACAGAACGAAAGATACGTGGCTTTTAAGATCTAGAGGGGGGAAATGAAAAAAAATTCAAACTTACTAGTGGCGCACCATTAGCTAGGTGCGCCACTAGTAACAGAAAAAAATTGGTTTCAAAAAAAATTTTGGATTTTTTTTCAAAATATGATACGTAATATGACCGGGAAGTTTGAAATATTTTTTCAAAATTTCATCACACTCATGAACATGCACAAAGTTCTAGACATCAACAAGGTTTAATAGGATTGCTATGATAGATATATCAACAAGTGCATGTGAAGTGAGCTGGTGCTGGGGTTGGATAGAGTTGTGAAGTTAAGCGTGCTTGGGCTGGAGTAGTGTGAGGATGGGTGCCCTTCCGGGAAGTTTGACCAGAGAGTGCGATTTTACTTGAGATTAAGCATAGTGACTTGAGATTAATAAAAAAATTTGAATTTTTTTTTGAAAAACAATTTCTAAAAAAAATTTGAAAAAAAATTGTTAGTAATGGCGCACTTCTATGTGGTGCGCCATTACTAAGTCAGATAGTAATGGCTCACCAGATATGCATAGTAATGGCGCACTATAGGTGTGCCATTACTATCTGGGATACTAATGGTGCACCAGAGGTGCGCAACTAGGAGCCCAATGATCAGGATCCCCACATGACAAACACCTTTATTCCAGGAAGTTTGACCAGGGAGTGCGATTTAACTTGAGATTAAGCATATTGACCCGAGAAACACCTTTATTCCAGGAAGTTTGACCACGGAGTGCGATTTGACTTGAGATTAAGCATATTGACCCAAGATTAAGCCATAGTGACCCGAGATTAATAAAAAAACGAAAAAAATTGAATTTTTTTTGAAAAGAAATTGTTAGTAATGGCGCACTTCTATGTGGTGCGCCATTACTAAGTCAGATAGTAATGGCGCACCAGATAGGCATAGTAATGGCGCACTATAGGTGTGCCATTCCTATCTGGGATACTAATGGTGCACCAGAGGTGCGCCATTAGTATTTTTTACTAATGGCGTGATAATAGTGGCACACCTATAGTGCGCCATTAATGGCCAAAACAGGTGCGCCACTAATTAGCCTTTTCCTAGTAGTGCATTCTTCAACTAAAAAGGGGTGCACTGGAGGTATAATTAATTAACCGAAGCCACCCACCTGTGTCCGGCTGAGCCGAACAGAAGCTTCAGTGAATTAACTGCAGGTGTAGTTGCGTAACTGACATGTGGCCCAGATGCCTGTTGAGCCCCCGTGCCAGTCAGCCAACTGCACCAGCAGTTAAGTAGAAGCAGCGTCCTTCTCCAACATAGCTCTCCGCCTCCACGTCGCCGCCAAGAAGCTAACCGACCGTCAGTGGTCAACCCGCCTAGCTTGTCATAGCGATTAGGGAAACTAGGAGCCCAATGATCAGGATCCCCACATGACAAACACCTTTATTCTTGTCATTCTTCTTCTTGAACTTCGTGTGTTGCACAACCTTGTTCTTCCCATCAAACTTTGCTTTACCATCAAACTTGCCCTTGTTCTTGAACTTGTGGGGCTGGAAGTTCTTCTTCTGTACCAGATTGGCACTAGATCCTCCCTCAATTCCTCGAGCACGTGTGTCCTTTGCTCTTGCCTTTTCTTCCACATCAAGAGTGCCAATGAGATCCACAAAGGAGGATGCTTAGTGATGATACCTCCGGCAACAAACTTGTCCGGTAGCATACAACTGAAGTGCTCAAGTTCTCTAGCAAATGATTGTATCTCATGAGCTTGCTCAACCACAGAGCGCTCTTCAATCATCCGGTAATCATAGAATTGCTCCATGATGTACATCTCAGTGCCAGCAACCGGAGGGTAGCAGCAGTGGCCTTACTTGGACCCGAGCGGCGGCAACCTACCGTGTTCTACTCTTCCTCATTTTCTGTGTGGCGCGGCCTCGTTGGCAGCAGGGTGGGGCCTCGGCGGAGCCAGCGATGTCCTCTATCTCGTTGCCGGCAGGCGGTGCCTCGGTGGAGCAAGGGAAATCCTCCCCCTTGTTGCCGGCGGGGTGGGGCCTCGGCGGAGCGGGTGGTGTCCTCTGCCTCATTGTTGGCACCGCGGGGCCTCGGCGGAGCAGGGCCTTGTCGACACCAGCGGAACGGGGACTCGTCGGCGCGGGCATTGTCCTCTGCCTCGTCCTCGGTCTCGCCAAACAGCACCTCGCCGGCTTCATCGCCCTATTTGTAGGCGGCCGTAGCCTCTGCCACCTGCATGCGGTACCGCCAGCGCTCGAGGCAGCCCTCGCGGGCGGAGCGGTACGAGTCGACTAGCGCCTCCTGCTCCGCCCGCTCCGCGGTGATCTGCTCCTCCGCCTGCAGGTGCTCATGGAGGAGATGGTGGTTGTAGGCGGTGTCGAACTGCGCCTCCCGGAACTGCTCCTCATGCTTCTGCCTCACCATGTCCATATATTGGGCACGGGCTTCGCCGATGGTCATGGTGAAATGCACCGGCGAGGATGGCGCGGAGGAGGGAGTTGGCGCCGGATCGTCGACTACCATGTTCTCCATTGGGACGTCGTCGTCCTCCGGCTGCCTGTCGGCCAGCCAGTCGGTAGCAATGGCTGCCATCTCCTTATGGTCCGTCGTCCGCCCGTCCCGAAGAGCGCTGGAGCACGAGGAAGCCATGGTGGGCAGTAGTGCTGTGGACAGGAAAAGAGCAACGAATGCGGATGACTGCGGCTATGGCCGGCGCAGCAATTTATATAGAAATGGTGGGCGGCGGAGGGACAAACGTGTGGCACCAGAGTAGCCGCCTCGGCAACCGCGTATCATTAATGTGGGTGGTAGAAGGACGGACTGACGTCACTTGTGTCGTTTGAAGGCGGAGCAATCGCATGCACCGGGAAGCGGGGCAGGCGGCGCTGACCGTTTCGGGTGGAAAGCGCGCGCGGGCGAGGGAGGCAGTCTGTGTGGGCCAGGGCAGTCAGACTCGTGCTTGGCAGTGGGTTGGTCCAGTAGCCAGACATGCTGGCTCGCCAGCTACCTCACCGAGCTGAGCGACGACAATCAGATGATGGACGTAGCTTCCGACCAGGAGCCGGCGCCACTGTCCAAGCCGGTTCATGCCGTGTTCACCATAGAGCAGGTGCGGCCGCACTTCGACGCCCTAATGGCGGAAGAGCTACCAGCGCAGGAGGACCTATGCTGCAACCTCCGTCTCCTCAACGAGCACTGGTGAACAAGCGAACGCCAATGTCGTCGCAGACATGTGGCCTTATGATCCTGGCTTCCCGAATGAGTAGTGGGCGCTGTATCAGACCATCCGTAGGGCCCGCAAGGCCCTCTCCATCATCCTTCCAGTTGTTTCGCTCACCGTGGCGCCTCCATCTCGTTGTCAACATGGTCAACGGACATGAGAATGAGGAGATTACTTTACTTGGAGAGGATGACAGTGGGGACCCACCAGGGCCATAGCCGCACGTACGCAAGTGCCTCCTTATTAGTATATAAAACTATTACTTTTTTTGCTTCCCCCTGGTTTCCTGACATCACGGTCCCACACCATTGTCAACCTATGTAGTCAATAAACGAGAGAATTGCACAAGAAGCGGCCGACAGCTGGGACCAAGCAGCTCGAGCAGTATTTGTGTTTTTGAGGTGTGAGCACTGCAGAGTTTTTCTTGAGCGATGTTTAGACCAGATATCAATTTTTCACCTCTGGAAAACAACGAAAACATCCCTGCAGCTATTAACTGGGCGGGTTGTGGCCCCTCTAGCCCAGGCCAGATATCCAGCCTAGATCTTAATTTTTTTCAAGCCGAAAATGGCTAGCCCAGCTATACTTTTTTTTAGGAATACCCAGGCAAGGTCAAGTTGTTATTCTCAGCCCCGCTGGGCTGTAAATCTTTCCTTGGAGGGATGCATTAGGCTTAACAAGAAAATGGGCTTTGAGAAATAATAAATGGGATGTAATTATAAAAACTGGGCAGTAACTATAAAAAAATGCACCAAACACGTAATTACTTTATAAAATATTATTTTTGGATATTGAAAATTTTAATTTCGTTAGTTGTTGCAAGCGTAATGTTTCGTTGGATTTTTACGTAATATAAATTTATATTGAAATTGTATTTAATCTGACTAGAAATTTCGGGATAAAAATATTTTGGATCCCATCAAAATGTGGGAAATTTTATTGAATTATGTTTTGAAAGATTGGTTGAAATGGGTTGTACTTTTAACAAACTGTAAATGGGCTGTAGTAAATTCCATTAGAATTCAGAAATTGGCTGCACATTCTTACAAATCTGAAATGGGCTATAAGTTCTCTGCCACACACTTGTGACCTTACTAAGTTGACGCGTCCCTAAAAAAAGAGAGTTGACGCGTATGCATGACTTTGTGAACTTATATTCAACACACGGTTCTAGCTGCAGTGGCCGTTGGATGTCCATCCAACGGATGCCGTGCTTCTTCTTCAATCTCAGATATTCTAGCTTCACCTGCCCACAAAATGATTCCTCCCCCTGACATCTGGGGCACACCATTTCGGAAGTTGACCTGTGGGCCTACTAAGTTGACGCATAACAAGGGATTTGTCAACTTAGTCAATATAAACGATTCTAGCTACAGTGACCGTACGATGTCCATCCAACGGCCGTTGTGCTTCTTCAACCTCTAGTCTTCTTGCTCCAGCCGCCCAAAGCAGCGTCGGTCGTGCCGCCTACTCCTGCCTCCCGTGGCCGGCTGTGCTGCCGTGCAGGCCTCATCGCCCCTACTACTCCCACCGCTGGCCAGGGCATCATCACTCCACTCACCCACACCCCCTATTATTCTACGGCAACGGCAGCCTCACATCGCAGCCGAACTAGTGAACCCTCGTACTCCTCTCCGCGTGGGCATCCACTACCGCGTCTTCCCCGGCTCCGCGTCGTCCCCTTCCTAGGCTTCGCTGTCATCCACCGCCCTGGTGCTCTCGGCGCGGCGTGGTCAACGTGGTCAAGGAACGACTTCCATCGGAAGAGTACTGTACGTGGAGAGGCTGACAGTTGGGTCCACGGCAGCCGCAAGGAAGTGCCTCCTTATTGCATGGAAAATAATTATTCCTCCACCTGATAGCAGGGACCCACTGGACGGGCACCGTATTTGGCGAAAAAACGTTTCCCCCCTCACTGCTGGGACCCACCGGACGGTCCAACGTATTTCGCAAAAAAAACGTTCCCCCGCTATCAGCTCGGACCCACCAGAGGTGCATCCTTATTATGCAAAAAAATGAATACTTCCCCTGCTAGTTGGGACCCACCTTGGTGGGAGGCTGACTTGTGGGCCTACTAAGTTGACGGGGATGGAGTGCTTTGTCAACTTAGTCAATATGAACGATTCTACCTCCAGTGACCGTACGATGTCCATCCAACGGCCGTAGTGCTTCTTCAACCTCTGTTCTTCTTGCTCCAGCCGCCCAAAGCAGCGCCGGTCGTGCCGCATGCTCCTGCCTCCCGTGGCCGGATGTGCTGCCGCAGAGGCCTCACTGCCCCTACTATTCCCACAGCCGGCCAGGCCCTGCGGCAACGGCAGCCTCACACCGCAGCCAAACCAGTGAACCCTCGTACTCCTCTCCACGTGGGCTTCCACTGTCGTGTCTTCCCCGGCTCCGCATCATCCCCTTCCTAGGCCTCGCCGTCATCCACCGCCCTGGTGCTCTCGGCGCAGCGTGGTCAACGTGGTCAAGGAACGACTTCCATCTGAAGAGTACTGTGCGTGGAGAGGCTGACAACTGGGTCCACAGCGGCCGCAAGGAAGTGCCTCCTTATTATGAGCAAAATAATTATTCCTCCACCTGACAGCAGGGACCCACCGGACGGGCAACTATATTTCATGAAAAAATGTTTCCCCCTGACTGCTGGGACCTACCAGCTACATCTTCGCACGCAAGGAAGTGCCTGACAGTCGGGACCTACCTGGTCGAAGCGCATGTAGCATTGTCATTCTGGTCGCGAACGTGTACGTACACACTGGTTGATGTAGAGGCGCGCACGTGTTGTAGTAGAGGCGCGCACGTAGCATGTACACGTACGTACAGCGACCAGTGTGCAAGAAAGAAAATACGGTCACGTACGTACATACGTGCAGGGTCTCGAACGCCTACTCGCGCATACGTACGGCCAGGGCTCGTGTACATGGCTGGGTCGGAACGGAGAAACTGCGTCATCGTCGTGTTCATGAGGAGCCAACCGGCTGGGTCGGAATGGAATGCGTCGTCGTGTTCATCAGGAGGGCTTGGACTAAACAGCCGATGGAAACAAGGCCGGGCGTACCGCAGAACGGAGGAAATGGCCTTGTGTTCGACCGGCCATGTTCAAACGGGATCCTATTCATCGGGAGGGGTCTGGCGTACCACAAAACGGAGCAAACGGACCTCCTACGGTCGAAACGCGGGTCCTATTGATCGGGAGGGGTGTGCCGTAACGCAAAACGGAGGAAACAGACTTGTGTTGGAGCGCTACGGTCGAAACGGGGGTCCTGTTCATCGGGAGTGGTGTGGAGTACCGCAGAACAGGAATCCATGGGATACTGTTCATCTCCACCATCGACCGCCTCCAGCCTCCACGGGCTACTTCATCTACTGTCGACCTCCTCCATCCTCCACCTGCGTTCATCCACGGGCTCTTGTTCATCCAGCCTCCACCGCACGCTACTCCACCGGCTACTGTTCAGCCAGCCCTCTCCACGGGCTCCTGTTCAACCACCCCTCCACGAGCTACTGTTCATCCAGCCCTCCACCGTCTACTGTTCATCCAGCCCTCCGCGGGGTGGTCCTATTCATCTTGCCATCCCCCGGGTCCTGTTCATCTAGCCCCAAGCGGCTCGATCGATCGGGGTCATGTTCATCCAGAGGCAACACCACGGGGTCCTGTTCATCCACCCCCACCGGGAACTGTTCATCCAAACCCCCCAGCAATGCTCACTATTCATCAAGAGGAAGCATCGATCGGCTTCAGTTAGCAGCAGTAGCGAAGGAATCGCTTGATCGGGTTCAGTTAACAGCCATCGGTCGATCGCTCGGGTTCAGTAATGCGTAGCCTACAGTGCAATCCCTTGGGTTCAGTTAGAGCCCAATGCGTCGCTCGGGTTCATTTAGAGCCCAACGCCTCGCACCCACACGCGTGCGTGTAGGAGAGAAACGCGCATCGCTTGGCCCCGACCACCCACCGTAACCGGGAACACCCCGATATTTCCTTGCCCTCACTTCTACCATGGTTTTTTCCGTCATGGACGGCCCAATGAATGTCATTCAGCTGTGTCTCCGGCCCGCCCAGGACGAAAAGCCCATTTTCTGTCATGATTTTTTGTCATAGAGGTAGGACCCCACCACATCTATGATGATACCGAATTTTGTCACAATTATCGTCATAGAAGTTGTTGGAAATATGCCCTAGAGGAATAATAAAATTATTATTATTATATTTCTTTGTTCATGATAATTGTCTATTGTTCATGCTATAATTGTGTTATCCGGAAATCGTAATACATGTGTGAACACATAGACCACAACACGTCCCTAGTGAGCCTCTAGTTGAATAGCTTGTTGATCAAAGGATAGTCATGGTTTCCTGACTATGGACATTAGATGTCATTGATAACGAGATCACATCATTAGGAGAATGATGTGATGGACAAGACCCAATCCTAAGCTTAGCTCAAAGATCGTGTAGTTCGTTTGCTGTAGCTTTTCTGAATGTCAAGTATCATTTCCTTAGACCATGAGATTGTGCAACTCCCGGATACCGTAGGAGTTCCTTGGGTGTGCCAAACGTCACAACGTAACTGGGTGACTATAAAGGTACATTACAGGTATCTCCGAAAGTGTCTGTTGGGTTGGCACGAATTGAGACTGGGATTTGTCACTCCATATGACGGAGAGGTATCTCTGGGCCCACTCGGTAACGCATCATCATAATGAGCTCAATGTGATCAAGTGGTTGATCACGGGATCATGCATTACGGTACGAGTAAAGTGACTTGCCGGTAACGAGACTGAACAAGGTATTGGAATACCGACGATCAAGTCTCAGGCAAGTAACGTACCGATTGACAAAGGGAATTGTATACGGATTGATTGAATCCTCGACATCGTGGTTCATCCGATGAGATCATCGTGGAGCATGTGGGAGCCAACATGGGTATCCAGATCCCTCTGTTGGTTATTAACCGGAGAGGCTTCTCGGTCATGTCTGCATCTCTCCCGAACCCTTAGGGTCTACACACTTAAGGTTCGGTGACGCTAGGGTTGTAGAGATATTAGCACACGGTAACCCGAAAGTTTTTCGGAGTCCCGGATGAGATCCCGGACATCACGAGGAGTTTCGGAATGGTCCGGAGGTAAAGATGCATATATAGGAAGTCCAGTTTCGGCCATCGAGAAGGTTTCGGGGGTCACCGGTATTGTACCGGGACCCCCAGAAGGGTCCCGGGGGTCCACCGGGTGGGGCCACCTATCCCGAAGGGCCCCATGGGCTGAAGTGGGAGGGGAACCAGCCCCTAGTGGGCTGTTGCGCCCCCCTTGGGCCTCCCCTGCACCTAGGGTTAGAAACCCTAGGGGTGGGGGCGGCACCCTTGCCTTGGGGGCCAAGGCACCCCCCTTGGCCGCCGCCCCCCTAGGAGATTGGATCTCCTAGGGCCGGTGCCCCCCTAGGCACCCTATATATAGTGGGGGGAGGGAGGGCTGCGCACCCAAGCCCCTGGCCTCTCCCTCTCCCTCCCGTGACACTCCTCCATCTCCCTTGCGCTTGGCGAAGCTCTGCCGAGATCACCGTTGCTTCCACCACCACGCCGTCGTGCTTCTGGATCTTCATCAACCTCTTCTTCCCCCTTGCTGGATCAAGAAGGAGGAGATGTCTCCCAACCGTACGTGTGTTGAACGCGGAGGTGCCGTCTATTTGGCACTAGGTCATTGGTGATTTGAATCACATCGAGTACGACTCCATCAACCCCGTTCTCTTGAACGCTTTCGCTCGTGATTTACAAGGGTATGTAGATGCACTCCTCTCTCCCTCATTGCTAGATGACTCCATAGATTGATCTTGGTGATACGTAGAAAATTTTAAAATTCTGCTACGTTCCCCAACAGTGGCATCATGATCTAGGTCTATGCGTAGTTACTATGCACGAGTAGAACACAAAGTAGTTGTGGGCGTCGATATTGTCAATTTGCTTGCCGTTACTAGTCTTATCTTGATTGGGCGGCATCGCAGGATGAAGCGGCCCGGACCAACCTTACACATACGCTTACGTGAGACCGGTTCCACCGACTGACATGCACTAGTTGCATAAGGTGGCTGGCGGGTGTCTGTCTCTCCCACTTTAGTCGGATCGGATTCGATGAACAGGGTCCTTATGAAGGGTAAATTGAAATTGGCAATTCACGTTGTGGTTTTGGCGTAGGTAAGAAACGTTCTTGCTAGAAACCTATAGCAGCCATGTAAAAACTTGCAACAACAATTAGAGGACTTCTAACTTGTTTTTGCAGCAAGTGTTTTGTGATGTGATATGGCCAAAGGATGTGATGAATGATATATGTGATGTATGAGATGATCATGTTCTTGTAATAGGAATCATGACTTGCATGTCGATGAGTATGACAACCGGCAGGAGCCATATGAGTTGTCTTTATTTATTTATGACCTGTGTGTCAACATAAACGTCATGTAATTACTTTACTTTATTGCTAAAGCATTAGCCATAGTAGTAGAAGTAATAGATGACGAGAGAACTACAAGAAGACACGATGATGGAGATCATGATGATGGAGATCATGGTGTCATGCCGGTGACAACGATGATCATGGAGCCCCGAAGATGGAGATCAAAGGAGCAAATGATATTGGCCATATCATGTCACTATTTGATTGCATGTGATGTTTATCATGTTTTACATCTTATTTGCTTAGAACGACGGTAGCTTAAATAAGATGATCCCTCGTAAAATTTCAAGAAAGTGTTCCCCCTAACTATGCACCGTTGCGAAGGTTCGTTGTTTCGAAGCACCACGTGATGATCGGGTGTGATAGATTCTAATGTTCGAATACAACGGGTGTAAGCCAGATTTACACACGCAATACACTTAGGTTGACTTGACGAGCCTAGAATGTACAGACATGGCCTCGGAACACAGAAGACCGAAAGGTCGAGCATGAGTCGTATAGAAGATACGATCAACATGAAGATGTTCACCGATGTTGACTAGTCCGTCTCACGTGATGATCAGACACGACCTAGTTAACTCGGATCATGTTATACTTAGATGACTGGAGGGATGTGTATCTGAGTGGGAGTTCATTGAATAATTTGATTAGATGAACTTAATTATCATGAACTTAGTCTAAAATCTTTACAATATGTCTTGTAGATCAAATGGCCAACGTTGTCCTCAACTTCAACGCGTTCCTAGAGAAAACCAAGCTGAAAGACGATGGCAGCAACTATACGGACTGGGTCCGGAACCTGAGGATCATCCTCATAGCTTCCAAGAAAGATCATGTCCTACAAGCACCGCTAGGTGATGCACCCTGTCGTGGGTTTGTCACGGCAGATGTCCTAGAGAAAGGACTTAGTCGTGGAGCCATCGTGACGGGTTAGCTTGAAGGGGTTAAAGCGGACACAAGGATGCAAGAGAGTTTATACTAGTTCAGACCCTTCGAGGAAGGTAAAGCCTACGTCTAGTTGTGATGGAATTGATGGGGTTTCGATGACTAGGGAGCAAACAAGCTTCGCCTATGTCTCGAGTTGTTGTCTGTTGTCCTTGAACCGCCACCGGGTCGTCCCCTTATATATATGGGTGAAGCCTACCGGTTCAGAGAGTCCCAACACCGGTTCATGCTCGTATCCGGGTTGGTCTCTCCTTGTTCCTAACTTATATTACAAGTATATGCACAAAGCTGATGTACGGCTACAGGTTGTAAACTGACTACGGGCCCTGGGCCTTTATCTGCCTCTTTGGGCTTTAACACCTTTGAACTACTGATGGAGTTAATCCGGCCCAGGTAGGCCGGTTTATGCCCAGTATTAATATCCCCAACATTAGGCCCCAGATTGATTTGAACAGGTTCATGTCAATCCTTAGCAAAAATCTTCGTCTTGAACATCTTCTTGTAGTTGTTGAACCGCCGTGACGTCATCTTCTCTGTTTGCTGTAAACCGGCGTGACATCATCTGTCATAAAGAAAACATCCATGACATCCTCTTGTTTAATAGATTCGCAATGACCGAGGTGACCGCCCTACTTCCAAAATCTGCGGTCCCTTGATTCCCGCACCTGACACATGTCCTTTGCCTTATAAATAGGCCTGAAGGGTCATTTCTTTTCTTCCCTTTGTGCCCTTCCTCTTCGTCTTCCTCGCGTCGCCAGTCTCAGAGCTCCGCCGCCGCCGTCGTCTTCTGCATCACCCTTGGCCGCTGCATCAACTTGAACGCGCCAGAAAGCCGCGGCGACCTTCCGCGTTTTCCTTAGCTCTGGTAGGTCTTCTGTTCTTCTCAACATAGATCTGATCTAGGGCTTCGTGTTCTTGCGGTGTTCATCACTTGTTCATACTCATGTACTAGCTCCTGGATGCACATGTGAACCCTTGCTTTGTGTAGCAGTAACTTTTAGTATCCGCCATTAGTTTCCTGCCCAAAACTGTAGATCTCACATATACTTCTGCCCATTGATTCAATACTGTTCTGCTTTGATCTTCGACTATTTTTCTTATTTTCTGAACTTGCTTCAGATCCAACGCCGTAACAAGACCTTGTGAAACCTGTTTCTGGATACTTAACCATCCGCAATCACAATTGCTTCAATGTTTAGATCAGGCAGTTTAACCTGATAGAAAATTTTCCAAACCGGTATATGCCATTAGTCCCCTTGTTGAACCGCCATATGTTGTTTCTTCATAAAACTCCGATTTAGATAGATCTGCTTCTGATTTAACGTTGCACATATCAATGTACCTTGTAGATTTCATCATGGCCAAGCAAGTGTATGAGTGCAACTGGGTCCCTTCTCGTGTCATAGAGGATCAACTAGACGATTTAGTCCTGATTGGCGCCTTGGGCAGCAAAGACACCATCCATTGGAGGGCTCCTGGCAAAGAATGCCCCCCACACCTCGAGAAGGAGAGGTTGTTGTGTTCGTAGACCACTTAGCCCGGGGTTTTAAACCGCCCGGTTCTAAATTTTACCGGGATGTTCTAGCTGATTTCCAACTCCATCTGCAAGACACTGGCCCCAACTCTGTTACAAATATGTGCCACTTTCAAGTGCTCTGTGAGGTGTTCTTTCAAGAGGAGCCCACAGTGGAATTATTCAGAGATCTTTTCCATCTAAACCGCCGTACTGAGTTTACTGATGGCTCTAATACGGAGTTGGGTGGCATGGCGATTCAAAAAAGGAAAGAGGTCACATACGCTCACGCCAAGCTACATAGTCACCCCAAGGAGTGGAATCAGACATGGTGCTACTGCAAAGACACCTCCCCTGCTGGTGAGAATCCCTTGCCTGGTTTTCGTCCGGAGCGGCTCAGCAATACCCATCCTTTTCCTCAATGATTGACTGCCCAGGAGAGAAGCAAATATGCTCCCCAGCTGTCAAAGCTCAGAGCCTTTATGGCCAACGGTTTAACAGGGATTGACCTTGCTCGCTGTTGGATATCATGGAGCATACTGCCCCTTAGTCAGCGCTCCGGTTTGATGTGCGAATATACTGATAGTGTGGATGACCCACTGCGACATTCAAAACTCCAACTGTCCTGTGAAGAAATCACGGAGGCTGTGCGTAAGATACTGATTGAACCGGAGCACATCTGCGCTAGAACCGGCCTGCTTCCCTTCTGCGCCACCAACAAACCGCCAGCTGTAAGACTTTGATTTTTCTCTTTGCTGAATCTGCTATCGATATGTCTGGCCATTGTTTCTAATATCAGTGTCTGCATAATCAGGGTGATGATCCGTTTTGGAGCAAAAAGCTGCCGCAGGAAAAACCAGAGAAAATAGATAAACTGGAAAGAGCAACCCGGCAAAAAACTAAAGCTGTGAAGAAGACTGCCCACCAGAAAAGAACCACTGCATCTTCTAATCCGGCCCCTAATGACGAGGTGGATAATCCAGACTTTGAGGTAGAGCTTGACTCACTTGGTTTATTTTTCATGCATCTTATTGATGATGATATTTGTCAGGATGATGCCGAAGCCAGCCATGCGGATGTTGCAGAGGTAATTATTCTCTCTTCCGATTCAGAAACTTTGCCTTCACAAAAAATCCGTCAGGCAAACCGGAAAGTTAAATTTTCTCATCCTCTTGCTTATCGGGATCCTAAACTTCTTATGAAGACTCAACAACACGAAGCTCGCCGCACCACCCGGCACAGCGGCCACGTAGTTACCTCTGCCGGTTTACCGAACAGTCCGGTTTGGAAACGTCATTCCAAGGTCTCTAATTCGCTTGTCAGTACTTGTCCTAAAGCGGGCTGCTTTCGTCAACCTCTTAATCCGTCTGACTCTGATTATCAGGCTATTTCCCACTCATCTTCTGGCGAGTCGTCGGCTACTCAGCTCCCACCGCTCAAAACGGTGCTTGGGTAAGCTATATTTGTTGTGATGTTTACAGTATATTGCCTTAGAACATATGCTGTATTTAATTTCATTATTTTTCTCAGGGCCAAACCTAGGCCGAGCAAGAAGGCCCGCCTGGATAAAGCGGCCGAAGAAGATGTCATTCTTGAACCAGGCACAACACCCAATCTTGAAGCGGCTATTCCTGAGGATATTCCCAATGATCCACCGCAGCCAGATGATGATCTTACTGCTGAGGAAAGACCTACTGATAGCTCAGGTCCTATCCATCAGCCCACAAGTTCCCTCCAGGTTGAAAGCTCCACCGGTCTCGCGAAACCTACTGACAAGCCAACAGCTCCAGTGCAAACCGGCGGTACGAATGATGATGAAGTTGTCATTACTGGCACTGGCCATACTGAGCCAAGCAACACTGTCGCTTTATCCAAACATTCTGCCAAGGAGGAATTAGCTGCTTTTGGCAAAGGCAAGTGGAATGCTGATCTGCCGGCTTACGCTACTCTGAACGCCCGAGATATCCATTCCGGCTATCTGAACCGGCTGTATACCAGCCGTGACTGTGAAGTCGGTCTGGTTAATATGATGAAGGATAAATATGAGGTAACTTCCATATGCTCCTTCTTGCTTGTATGCTTTCATTCTTGTTGACTCTCCTAGCCCCTAAGGGCCGATTTGAAATATTCTTTCAAACCGTGACTTAATAATATGAACCTTGATGCTTTGAAATTTGCTGATGTAGTCCCCAAGGGCCGGTTCAAGTTAGCGTAGTTAAACCGGTACTTTAAGTAAATGAAACTACAGCATCAGAATACATATGATCAAATAGCCATTAGCCCCCAAGTGCCAAGTTGAATACTTGTATTGAGCTTGGGACTTTGTAAACAATTGAAAGATGAAGATCGAATATGCATTAGCCCCCAAGTGCCAAGTTGAATACTTGGATTGAGCTTGGGACTTTGTAAACCATTGAAAGATGAAGATCGAATATGCATTAGCCCCCAAGTGTTAAGCACATAACTTGTTATGTGGTTGGCACTTGAATCCTTCTATCGATTTGTTGAAACATATATCTGTCTGCCTGCAGGCGGAGCTGAAGGCGAAAGAAAACCAAGTCGTCGATCTTCATGAAAACTTGAAAACCCAACAAGCTGAAACCTCCAAAGCAAAAGAGGAATTGGCCAGTGCCTTAAGCGCCATGGAACAACTTAAGGAGAACTTCAAGAAGAAACGGGCGGATTGGGCCACTGAAAAGTCCGCTTTGACCAAACGAGCAGAGGATGCCGAGGCTGCATTAAAACCAGTGACAGATGAACTGACCAGCATAAAGCGGCACGTTCATGCTATGACCACTGCTATCTTTGGTAAGCCATCTTGCCTTCTGAATTGGTTCTGCCTTCTTTACAGGGTCGCCGGTTTATTAACCCTTTATGGTATTTCAGGGACACGCATTGGTCACTTGGGGTCAGATGTGCAGAGGAAACTGAAAGCCGCCTATACCTTAGTTGAACAATTGTACACTGGTGCCTAGCGGATCATCTGCACCGCATCTCATAACAAACCGGCGCCCAATTTGATTCAATATACTCTGATGAAACTATCAGTGCTTCCTGCCCGGGTTGAAGAGCTGAAGAAATCTGCTGCTCGAACCGGTGCAATCAATGTTTTAATCCGGGCAAAAGCCTGGGTGCCAAATTTTGATCCTATTGAAGGGGCTCAGGGTTATCCCAGCTTGAAGGAATACGGGTCAGAATTTGGTGAAGCGGATTTGCGAGCCATAAACCGGGAGGTACGTCCGCTAGCTTGTCAACTGGCTGAGGAGGCAGATTTGTCTCATTATCAAGCCAAATATGATAGCCAGAACAAGCGAGTAGCTGCACCAATCCATGAATCGGAAAACCTGATCCCTCCAATCCGAAAGCATACTTACGCTCCTGATATTGATCCGTCTTCGCTAATCTATGACGAAGCTGTTTTTCAAGCATTAATGGGAATCAACTGGACAACTGTGGATTTCCAGCCACTGGGTAGAGAAACGGAAGCTGAAGCGGCGCAGGATGACCCACAACCATCAGGCCAGGCTGGTGGCCAATCTTAAACCGGAAGCCGGTTTTAAAACTGTCTCTCCTTTGTGAAAAACAATTATGTTATTATGGGCACCATGTTGCCTTGTAATAGGCTAGCTGATACCTTTGACGTTGATATGCCTTCGTGCATAACGTGTTCTTCCTATGGTAATGAACTTTCCAAAATACTTTCTGAAATAAGAAATTCGTTAAGTGCCACCGCGGTTGTACCGTCAGGCGGAATATGATGTCTGTACGTATAAAGTCAAAACATCCAAAACAAAAATTTTAAGTATATATGATCAAAAAAATTTGCGATACATAATACCTGCCACCGTTGAGTGTGAAGTTGGCTTGGCCAACCTTGAAGCGGAGTTTTGTAAACCCACACTGTTGGAGGAAATAACGACTCCTGTATATATGTATAATCAAATATGAAATATACCATACCTGTGACATTGAATCACATCGTTGGTTTTACCAACTTTTTGTAGTAAGGGTGATAACCCAAAATTTGAGTACTGATAATTCCTTCCATATTGTGCCGGTTTATAATAAAACCGTGCCGGGTTGTGATAAACACCGTGTTACTCCGTAAGAGGATGTTAACAACAAGGATCAAACCGGGCAAATAGTCTCCGGATTGACGTGAACTGTGTTCCGTCAATTGATTGGTTAAAAAACTTTGCTGGTTTAAAGAACACAATAAAAAGCAAAAAAACCCCTTCAAAGAAAAGTATGAAGCAAAAGCAACGACAAAAACGTTTGCCAAAAATGATTTATTTAAGGTGATCAAATGGCGTAACCATGGTCAAACACGACCAAGCTCCCGTTAGGTGTAACTATGGTTCTAGTTAGCCAGGTCCCCAAGTGATTCTTGTGGCATTTATGCCAACCAAATGGCATGGTCATGGTTCGGGTTCGACCAAGCCCCCAAGTGATTCTGTGGCCTTAGGCCGATCAAGAGGCGTGACTGGTTCAGACATGACCAAGTCCCCAAGTGATCTGGTGGCTTTCACCTATCAAGAGGCATGGTATTGGTTCGGACACGACCAATCCTCCAAGTGATATAACACGATGCTTTTAGCAAAGCGAACTCAAGGGGTAAACCGGAGGCCGCTTTAGAGCAACTCCGTGTAACCTCGCATGATGTAAAAGAACGGATACCCCGCTTTAGCTAAGGTTCTGGTTTACTATCATAATATATACATTGTCATAATATGTACATAAGTATGGCCAATGGCTCAGGTATAGTAAGGCCGAAGATGAGCTATATTCCATGGCCTGCTAGTCTCCTCCTCTGATGTATGTGAGTCCTTATGCTCTCGAATATCAATCAGATAGTACGACCCGTTGTGCAAATTCTTGCTGACCACGAAAGGCCCCTCCCAAGGTGGGGATAGCTTATGTATACCAGCCTGATCTTGGATGAGCCGAAGCACCAAATCTCCTTCCTGAAAGGCTTAGGTTCTGACTCGGCGACTATGATAACGACGAAGATCCTGCTGGTAAATCCCCGATCGGGCGGCTGCGATGTCATGCTCTTCATCCAACCGGTCCAAGGCATCTTGCCGTGCTGTCTCGTTGTTCGCTTCAATATAAGCCGTGACACGAGGTGAATCATGACGGATATCATTGGGGAGAACCGCCTCCGCTCCATAAACCATGAAGAACGGTGTGTATCCTGTTGATCTGTTGGGTGTTGTATTGATGCTCCATAACACAGATGGTAATTCTTCTACCCAACAACCCGACATTCTCTGCAAAGGAACCATGAGCCGGGGCTTGATGCCTCTCAAGATCTCTTGATTAGCTCTTTCTACTTGACCATTGGACTGTGGATGTGCCACCGATGAAACGTCAAGCCGGATGTGCTCCCGTTCGCAGAACTCCTTGATAGCACCTTTGGACAAATTGGTACCGTTATCTGTGATAATACTGTGCAGAAATCCAAACCGGAAAATCACCTTTTTGATGAACTGAACCGCCATGGCCGCATCACATTTGCTAACAGGTTCTGCCTCCACCCACTTTGTAAACTTGTCCACCGCCACCAGGAGGTGGGTCTTCTTATCTTTGGACCTTTTGAAAGGCCCAACCATATCCAGCCCCCAAGTCACAAACGGCCAAATAATTGGAATCATCCTCAATTCTTGAGCCGGTACATGAGCACGTCTTGAAAACCTTTGGCAACCATCACATCGTCTGACCAGATCCTTCGCATCAGCATGAGCAGTTAACCAATAGAAACCATGGCGAAATGCTTTAGCCACCAGAGACTTTGAACCGGCGTGGTGACCACAATCTCCTTCGTGGATCTCACGCAAAATTTCACGGCCTTCTTCAGGAGACACGCAACGTTGAAAAGCTCCTGACACACTGCAATGATGCAACTCACCGTTGATGATAGCCATGGACTTGGATCGCCGGATTATCTGCCGGGCCAGAATCTCATCTTCTGGCAACTCGCCCCGGTTCTTGTACGCCAGGTAAGGAAGCGTCCAATCCGGAATAACATGAAGAACTGCCACCAATTGAGCCTCCGGATCAGGAATAGCCAAATCCTCTTCACCGACGGATTGTGCAGATGTCCGGCTCAGGGCCCGGTTCACCGATCTTGCCAATCAAAACGTGAATGCTACCAAAGGGGACCCGGTACCCGTACTCAATTGAGCCAGCCTCGGGGCCCCATCTTGCATCGTCGATGTAGAGTTTGCCGCGACGACTTTTAGTCATCCGGCCTACAACGTAGCCCTTGAGTCCTTCAAAGCGGCCCTCCAAGAACCGGAAACCATCGTGCGATTGCCCCACGGTGGGCGCCAACTGTCGTGGGTTTGTCACGGCAGATGTCCTAGAGAAAGGACTTAGTCGTGGAGCCATTGCGACGGGTTAGCTTGAAGGGGTTAAAGCGGACACAAGGACGCAAGAGAGTTTATACTAGTTTGGCCCCTTCGAGGAAGGTAAAGCCTACGTCTATTTGTGATGGAATTGATGGGGTTTCGATGACTAGGGAGCAAACAAGCTTCGCCTATGTCTCGAGTTGTTGTCTGTTGTCCTTGAACTGCCGCCGGGTCGTCCCCTTATATATATGGGTGACGCCTGCCGGTTCAGAGAGTCCCAACACCGGTTCATGCTCGTATCCGGGTTGGTCTCTCCTTGTTCCTAACTTATATTACAAGTATATGCACAAAGCTGATGTACGGCTACAGGTTGTAAACCGACTACGGGCCCTGGGCCTTTATCTGCCTCTTTGGGCTTTAACACCTTTGAACTACTGATGGAGTTAATCCGGCCCAGGTAGGCCGGTTTATGCCCAGTAGTAATATCCCCAACACACTCGTCCCATAGAACCAAGACGTTATGAATGCTTGGCAGACACGTGCTGATGATTACTCCCTCATTCAGTGCGGCATGCTTTACAGCTTAGAACCGGGGCTCCAAAAGCGTTTTGAGCGACACAGAGCATATGAGATGTTTGAAGAGCTGAAAATGGTTTTCCAAGCTCATGCCCGGGTCGGGAGATATGAAGTCTCTGACAAGTTCTTCAGCTGTAAGATGGAGGAAAATAGTTCTGTTAGTGAGCACATACTCAGAATGTCTGGGTTGCATAACCGCTTGACTCAGCTGGGTGTTAATCTCTCGGATGACGCGGTCATTGACAGAATCCTTCAGTCGCTTCCACCGAGCTACAAGAGCTTTGTGATGAACTTCAATATGCAGGGGATGGAAAAGACCATTCCTGAGGTATATTCAATGCTGAAATCAGCAGAGGTAGAAGTCAAAAAGGAACATCAAGTGTTGATGGTGAATAAAACCACTAAGTTCAAGAAAGGCAAGGGTAAGAAGAAATTCAAGAAGGACGGCAAGGGAGTTGCCGCGCCCGGTAAGCAAGCTGTCGGGAAGAAGCCAAAGAATGGACCCAAGCCCGAGACTGAGTGCTTTTATTGCAAGGGAAGTGGTCACTGGAAGCGGAACTGCCCCAAATACTTAGCGGACAAGAAGGCTGGCATCACGAAAGGTATATGTGATATACATGTAATTGATGTGTACCTTACCACTAGTCGTAGTAGCTCCTGGGTATTTGATACCGGTGCGGTTGCTCACATTTGTAACTCAAAGCAAGAGCTGCAGAATAAGCGGAGACTGGCGAAGGACGAGGTGACGATGCGCATCGGGAATGGTTCCAAGGTCGATGTGATCGCCGTCGGCACGCTACCTCTACATTTACCTACGGGATTAGTTTTAAACCTCAATAATTGTTATTTAGTGCCAACTTTGAGCATGAACATTGTATCAGGATCTCGTTTAATACGAGATGGCTACTCATTTAAATCCGAGAATAATGGTTGTTCTATTTATATGAGAGATATGTTTTATGGTCATGCTCCGATGGTGAATGTTTTATTCTTAATGAATCTCGAGCGTAATGCTACACATATTCATAGTGTGAGTACCAAAAGATGTAAGGTTGATAATGATAGTCCCACATACTTGTGGCACTGCCGCCTTGGTCACATAGGTGTCAAACGCATGAAGAAGCTCCATGCAGATGGACTTTTAGAGTCTCTTAATTACAAATCATTTGACACGTGCGAACCATGCCTCATGGGTAAAATGACCAAGACTCCGTTCTCAGGAACAATGGAGCGAGCAACCAACTTATTGGAAATCATACATACTGATGTGTGCGGTACAATGAGTGTTGAGGCTCGCGGTGGCTATCATTATGTTCTCACCCTCACTGATGACTTGAGTAGATATGGGTATGTCTACTTAATGAAACACAAGTCTGAGACCTTTGAAAAGTTCAAGGAATTTCAGAGTGAGTTTGAGAATCAACGTGACAGAAAAATCAAGTTCTTGCGATCAGATCGTGGGGGAGAATACTTGAGTCACGAATTTGGCACACACTTAAGAAAATGTGAAATAGTTTCACAACTAACGCCGCCTGGAACACCTCAGCGTAATGGTGTGTCCGAACATCGTAATCGCACTCTATTAGATATGGTGCGATCTATGATGTCTCTTACCAATTTACCGCTATCATTTTGGGGCTATGCTTTAGAGACTGCCGCATTCACTTTAAATAGGGCTCCATCGAAATCCGTTGAGACGACACCATATGAATTATGGTTTGGGAAGAAACCTAAGCTGTCGTTTCTAAAAGTTTGGGGATGCGATGCTTATGTCAAGAAACTTCAACCTGAAAAGCTCGAACCCAAATCGGAAAAATGCGTCTTCATAGGATACCCTAAAGAAACTGTTGGGTATACCTTCTACCTCAGATCTGAAGGCAAGATCTTTGTTGCCAAGAATGGGTCATTTCTAGAGAAAGAGTTTCTCTCGAAAGAAATAAGTGGGAGGAAAGTAGAACTTGATGAAGTATTACCTCTTGAACCAGTAAATGGCGCAGCTCAAGAAAATGTTCCTCAGGTGCCTGCACCGACTAGAGAGGAAGTTGATGATGATGATCATGAAACTTCAGATCAAGTTGCTACTGAACTTCGTAGGTCCACAAGGACATGTTCCGCACCAGAGTGGTACGGCAACCCTTTCTTGGAAATCATGTTTTTAGACAATGGTGAACCTTCAAACTATGAAGAAGCGATGGCGGGCCCGGATTCCGACAAATGGCTGGAAGCCATGAAATCCGAGATAGGATCCATGTATGAAAACGAAGTATGGACTTTGACTAACTTGCCCGTTGATCGGGGAGCCATAGAAAATAAATGGATCTTTAAGAAGAAGACAGACGCGGATGGTAATGTGACCATCTATAAAGCTCGACTTGTCGCTAAGGGTTATCGACAAGTTCAAGGGGTTGACTACGATGAGACTTTCTCACCCGTAGCGAAGCTGAAGTCCGTCCGAATAATGTTAGCAATTGCTGCATTCTATGATTATGAGATATGGCAAATGGACGTCAAAACGGCATTCCTTAATGGTTTCCATAAGGAAGAATTGTATATGATGCAGCCGGAAGGTTTTGTCGATCCTAAGAATGCTGACAAGGTGTGCAAGCTCCAACGCTCGATTTATGGGCTGGTGCAAGCATCTCGGAGTTGGAACATTTGTTTTGATGAGATGATCAAAGCGTTTGGGTTTATGCAGACTTATGGAGAAGCCTGCATTTACAAGAAAGTGAGTGGGAGCTCTGTAGCATTTCTCATATTGTATGTGGATGACATACTGTTGATGGGAAATGATATAGAATTCTTGGAAAGCATAAAGGCCTACTTGAACAAGTGTTTTTCAATGAAGGACCTTGGAGAAGCTGCTTATATATTAGGCATCAAGATCTATAGAGATAGATCGAGACGCCTCATTGGTCTTTCACAGAGTACGTACCTTGACAAGATATTGAAGAAGTTCAAAATGGATCAGTCAAAGAAGGGGTTCTTGCCTGTATTGCAAGGTACGAGATTGAGCACGGCTCAATGCCCGACCACGGCAGAAGATAGAAAAAAGATGAGTGTCGTCCCCTATGCCTCGGGCATTGGGTCTATCATGTATGCTATGCTGTGTACCAGACCTGATGTAAACCTTGCCGTAAGTTTGGTAGGAAGGTACCAAAGTAATCCCGGCATGGAACACTGGACAACGGTTAAGAATATCCTGAAGTACCTGAAAAGGACCAAGGAAATGTTTCTCATTTATGGAGGTGACGAAGAGCTCGTCGTAAAGGGTTACGTCGATGCTAGCTTCGACACAGATCTGGATGACTCTAAGTCAGAAACCGGATACGTGTATATTTTGAATGGTGGGGCAGTAAGCTGGTGCAGTTGCCAGCAAAGCGTTGTGGCGGGATCTACATGTGAAGCGGAGTACATGGCAGCCTCGAAGGCAGCACAAGAAGCAGTTGGGTGGAGTTCATTACCGACCTAGGAGTCATACCCAATGCGTCGGGCCCGATGACTCTCTTCTGTGACAACACTGGAGCTATTGCCCTTGCCAAGGAGCCCAGGTTTCATAGGAAGACCAAGCATATCAAGCGTCACTTCAACTCCATTCGTGAAAGTGTTCAAAATGCAGACATAGAGATTTGTAAAGTACATACGGACCTGAATGTAGCAGATCCGTTGACTAAACCTCTCCCTAGAGCAAAACATAATCAACACCAGAACTGCATGGGTGTTCAATTCATCACAATGTAACTAGAATATTGACTCTAGTGCAAGTGGGAGACTGTTGGAAATATGCCCTAGAGGCAATAATAAAATTATTATTATTATATTTCTTTGTTCATGATAATTGTCTATTGTTCATGCTATAATTGTGTTATCCGGAAATCGTAATACATGTGTGAACACATAGACCACAACACGTCCCTAATGAGCCTCTAGTTGACTAGCTCGTTGATCAAAGGATAGTCATGGTTTCCTGACTATGGACATTAGATGTCATTGATAACGGGATCACATCATTAGGAGAATGATGTGATGGACAAGACCCAATCCTAAGCTTAGCTCAAAGATCGTGTAGTTCGTTTGCTGTAGCTTTTCTAAATGTCAAGTATCATTTCCTTAGACCATGAGATTGTGAAACTCCCGGATACCGTAGGAGTGCCTTGGGTGTGCCAAACGTCACAACGTAACTGGGTGACTATAAAGGTACATTACAGGTATCTCCGAAAGTGTCTGTTGGGTTGGCACGAATCGAGACTGGGATTTGTCACTCCATATGACGGAGAGGTATCTCTGGGCCCACTCGGTAATGCATCATCATAATGAGCTCAATGTGATCAAGTGGTTGATCACGTGATCATGCATTACGGTACGAGTAAAGTGACTTGCCGGTAACGAGACTGAACAAGGTATTGGGATACCGACGATCGAGTCTCGGGCAAGTAACGTACCGATTGACAAAGGGAATTGTGTATGGATTGATTGAATCCTTGACATCGTGGTTCATCCGATGAGATCATCGTGGAGCATGTGGGAGCCAACATGGGTATCCAGATCTCGCTGTTGGTTATTGACCGGAGAGGCTTCTCGGTCATGTCTGCATGTCTCCCGAACCCGTAGGGTCTACACACTTAAGGTTCGGTGACGCTAGGGTTGTAGATATATTAGCACACGGTAACCCGAAAGTTGTTCGGAGTCCCGGATGAGATCCCGGACGTCATGAGGAGTTCTGGAATGGTCTGGAGGTAAAGATTCATATATAGGAAGTCCAGTTTCGGCCATCGGGAAGGTTTCGGGGTTCACCGGTATTGTACCGGGACCACCGGAAGGGTCCCGGGGGTCCACCGGGTGGGGCCACCTATCCCGAAGGGCCCCATGGGCTGAAGTGGGAGGGGAACCAGCCCCTAGTGGGCTGGTGCACCCCCCCTTGGGCCTCCCCTGCGCCTAGGGTTAGAAACCCTAGGGATGGGGGCGCCACCCTTGCCTTGGGGGGCAAGGCACCCCCCTTGGCCGGCGCCCCCCTAGGAGATTGGATCTCCTAGGGCCGGCGCCCCCCCTAGGCACCCTATATATAGTGGGGGGAGGGAGGTCTACGCACCCAAGCCCCTGGCCTCTCCCTCTCCCTCCCGTGACACTCCTCCATCTCCCTTGCGCTTGGCGAAGCTCTGCCGAGATCACCGTTGCTTCCACCACCACGCCGTCGTGCTGCTGGATCTTCATCAACCTCTCCTTCCCCCTTGTTGGATCAAGAAGGAGGAAATGTCTCCCAACCGTACGTGTGTTTAACGCGGAGGTGCTGTCCGTTCGGCACTAGGTCATCGGTGATTTGAATCACATCGAGTACGACTCCATCTACCCCGTTCTCTTGAACGCTTCCGCTCGTGATCTACAAGGGTATGTAGATGCACTCCTCTCTCCCTCGTTTCTTGATGACTCCATAGATTGATCTTGGTGATACGTAGAAAATTTTAAAATTCTGCTACGTTCCCCAACAGAAGTGTCAGAAGTATGACAGAAAAAAATTTCGTTCGGCCCAAAATATCACGGATGTGTCTTTTTTTGTAGTGTGTAATTCATGGTAAACGAGATCCAGTCAAGTCATACTCAATGTAAACTAATAGTAATACATGAAAATGAGAGCAATGCTCTCCAACTGGTGCTTTTTAATAAGAGGGTGATGACTCAACATAAAAGTAAATGGATAGGCCCTTCGCAGTGGGAAGCAGTGATTTGTAGAGGTGCCAAAGCTCGATTTTGAAATAGAGATGAATAATATTTTGAGCAGTATACTTTCATTGTCAATATAACAACTGAGAGATCTCGGTATCTTCCATGCTACACACATTATAGGCGGTTCCCAAGCAGAATGGTAAAGTTTATATTCCCCACCACCAACAAGCATCAATCCATGGCAATCCTAAAACAACAGGTGCCTCCAACTAACAACAATCCTGGGGGAGTTTTGTTTGCAATTATTTTGATTTGATCTAAGCATGGGACTGGGCATCCCGGTGACCAGCCATTTTCTCGTGAGTGAGGAGCGGAGTCCACTCCTCTTGAGAATAACCCGCCTAACATGGAAGATACATACATCCCTAGTTGATACATGAGCTATTCAGGCATACAAAACAGATTTTTTATTTGAAGGTTTAGAGTTTGGCACATACAAATTTACTTGGAACGGCAAGTAGATACCGCATATAGGAAGGTATAGTGGACTCAGATGGAACACATTTTGGGGTTTATGGGAGTGGATGCACAAGCAGTATTCCCGCTTAGTACAAGTGAAGGCTAGAAAGAGACTGGGAAGCGACCATCTAGAGAGCGACAACAGTCATGAACAGGCATTAAAATTAACCAACACTGAATGCAAGCATGAGTAGGATATAATTCACCATGAACATAAATATCGTGGAGGCTATGTTGATTTGTTTTAACTACATGCGTGGACATGTGCCAAGTCAAGCCACTCGAATCGCTCAAAGGAGGATACCACCCTATCATACCACATCACAACCATTTTAATAGCATGTTGGCACGCAAGATAAACCATTATAAACTCCTAGCAAATTAAGCATGGCATGAACAACTATAATCTCTGATTGTCATTGCAAACATGTTTCATTCATAATAGGGTGAATCAGGAACAATGAACTAATCATATTTACAAAAACAAGAGAGGTCGAGTTCATACCAGCTTTTCTCATCTCAATCAGTTCATCATATATCGTCATTATTGCCTTTCACTTGCACAACCGAATAGTGTGGATAATAATAATAGTGCACATGCTTTGGACTAAGGTGGAATCTGCAAGCATTCAATTCAAGGGAGAAGACAAGATAATATGGGCTCTTTGTTAGATCAACAATAATGCATATGAGAGCCACTTCAACATTTTCATCGAGGTCTTCTCCTCTCAACCCCCAAAGAACAAGAAAGAAATAAAACTATTTACATGGGAAAGCTCCCAACAAGCAAAAGAAGAACAAGAAATCTTTTTGGGTTTCCTTTTTAATTAATACTACTACATGTATGCAAAGTAAACTAGCTAAATGCTACAACTAATTTTTTGGTTTTTCTTAAGGTTTTTCAAACACACAAGAAGAAAGTTTAAAAAGAAAATAAACTAGCATGGATGATACAATGAAAAAGTATGAGCACCGACAACTAGAATGAGTGTGTGAACATGAATGTAATGTCATTGAGAAATACATGCTCCCCCAAGCTTAGGCTTTTGGCCTAAGTTGGTCTATGGCCACGGATAAAAAATGCCCTCTCCGGTGTACTCATGAAGGTCTTCGGGGTGCCACTGGTTTCCGATCTCCTCCGGATCCCACTGATAAACAGACTAACGATGAGGATCAGATAGTGGCTCCGGCTCTGGAGCTGATGCCAGGCTCTGGTATGCCTGAACGGCCTCCAGCAAAACAAGGTACGTGCCTAAAAATATGTTGAACAAAGAGGGAGCAGGCAAGGTAATAGTCTCAAAGTTATTCTTACAAAACATCAGTCTATAGTTAAGCATCTTCTTCTTATTCTTAACAATAAAATCATGTGCTACCATGCTCTTATAATCTAGAAAAATATGAGGCAGCTACTTTTCCTCTTTCTCATAATGCCTAATAGGTATGTTAAAGTGTGCAGCAAGGCGCGAGGTGAAGATGCCTCCTAAGACGGGACCCTTTGTGCGGTTCAGATTTAACCATTTAGCAACAATAGCACCTAAACGGAAAGTGGTATCACGAAACAAAGCATGGCACAAAATAATAATATCCGGGGCACTAAGATTTCCACAGTTCCCGCAACCAATTAAGCATCTACTAGAAAATATTGCAAAGTAACATAGAACAAGAAAATGTATGCTAGTGATTCTTGCATCGAAAACTTTCCTCGTTTCCCCTACAACAATTATATGAATAAATCCCTCCACATGATTACGATGTGGTTCCTTTATGCTGCCCTTAAAGGGTATCCTACAAACCCTGCAAAAATCATAAAGTGACATCTCCTTATGCTCATCATATAAATAAAATTCCACCGAAGGTGGTGATCTCCTGGCATGGAAATGAAAATTTTGCACAAAAATATTGGTGAGTAAGAGATACTGTTCACGCTGGTCGTGGAGGAAGTCGGTGAGGCCTGCATTCTCATCCAAATAATAAAATTCTTCATAAATCCTGGCTTCTCTCAAGAACTCATTACAAGGCCATTCACACGGCCGAACCTCCGCAGTACGAGGGAGATTATACTTGGGCTTCTTATTTTCTTCACTTTGCTTATCCCTAGAGCTTCGGCTTGATGATCCCCTCAAGAATCTCTTCATCTTTTTCTGAAAATTTCTGAAAATTTTAGTAACTTAAAATAAAAGTGAATCAAACTCAACAAAATTGATAGAAACTACTCCTACAAGTGCCTAGAGGCTATATCATGCATAAAAACTACTTTTGACCACATAAATTTGATATGCAAGCTCAAGAACAGGGTCACCTAAGCAGCAAAAAATTGCAATAAATAAAGCACTAGAACAAAAACTAATTGGACCAATGGAGGAGTCACATACCGAAGAACAATCCGCCAAAGCAGTTTTGTGAATGGAGCTTTGAGCAAGGAGATCGAAAATAGCAGCAAGATGAGCTAGAACTCGGGTTTGAGCTGGTGGATGATTTTTTCTAGAGGAAGACAAAGTGTGTGGGTGCGGAATAAGTGGAGGGGACCCACGTGGGGTGCACGAGGCAGGGGCGCGCCCAGGGGGGTAGGGCACGCCCTCCACCCTCGTGTGTTCTTAGTGCGAATAATTCTCAAAATATTCTAGAAAGAATCATATTAAAATTTCAGGGCATTTGGAGAAATTTTATTTTTGAGGTATTTTTATTGCAAGGATAATTCAGAAAACAGACATAAAAATACTATTTTTACTTTATTTAAGATAAATAACAGAAAGTAAAAAGGAGGGTATGGAAAGTTGTGCTTTCTAACTTCATCCATCTCATGCTCATCAAAAGGAATCCACTAACAAGGTTGATCAAGTCTTGTTAACAAACTCATTCCGAATTGCATGAAACCGGAGAAATTTCAAATAACACTAGGTTACCTCAACTGGAATATGCACATCCCCAACAAGAAGAATATCATATTTCTTCTTCGTAGTAGGAAGAGGAAATTCAAAACCTCCAATAGTAACCCTTGAAAATTTTCCAATAGAATTGATACTATGGACTTGAGGTTGTTTCCTCGGAAAGTGTACCATATGCTCATTACCATTAACATGAAAAGTGACATTTCCTTTGTTGCAATCAATAATAGCCCCTGCAGTATTCAGAAAGGTTCTACCAAGGATAATCAACATACTATCATCCTTGGGAATATCAAGAATAACAAAGTCTTTTAAAATAGTAACGTTTGCAACCACAACAGGCACATCCTCACAAATACTGACAGGTATAGCAGTTGATTTATCAGCCATTTGTAAAGATATTTT
Organism: Triticum urartu; assembly: GCF_003073215.2. Taxonomy (NCBI): domain Eukaryota; kingdom Viridiplantae; phylum Streptophyta; class Magnoliopsida; order Poales; family Poaceae; genus Triticum; species Triticum urartu. The sequence continues at coordinate 161,859,550 of NC_053028.1, forward strand.
ATTAGGTGTCAACTTATTTAAATCAAGTCTACAATATAAAGAGAGAGGCATAACACTAACGCAGGCTCCAAGATCACATAAAGGAGTTTTAACATAGTTTCTTTTAATGGAGCATGGTATAGTTGGTACTCCTGGATCTCCTAGTTTCTTTGGTAGTCCACCCATAAAAGTGTAATTAGCAAGCATGGTGGAAATTTTAGCTTCCGGTATCTTTCTTTTATTAGTAACGATATCCTTCATGTACTCAGCATAAGGGTTCATTTTAAGCATATCAGTCAAATGCATACGCAAAAAGATAGGTCTAATCATTTTAGCAAAGCGCTCAAAATCCTCATCATCCTTGTTCTTGGATTGTTTAGGAGGAAAAGGCATGGGTTTCTGAACCCATGGTTCTCTTTCTTTACCGTGCTTCCTAGCAACAAAGTCTCTCTTATCATAAAGTTGATTCTTTGATTGTGGGTTATCAAGATCAAGAGCAGGTTCAATCTCTACATCATTGTCATTGCCAGGTTGAGCATCAATAGTAACATCATCATTAACATTATCACTAGGTTCATGTTCATTACCAGATTGTGTTTCAGCATCAAAAATAGAAATATCATTGGGATTCTCAGGTGTGTCAACAACAGGTTCACTAGAAGCTTGCAAAGTCCTATCATTCTTCTTCTTCTTCTTCTTAGAAGAGCTAGGTGCATCAACATTAGTTCTCTGAGAATCTTGCTCAATTCTCTTGGGGTGAACCTCAGGATACAAAGGTTCCTGAGTCATTTTACCCCCTCTAGTCATAACTCTAACAACATTATCATTTTTCTTATTATTCAATTCATTGACCAAATCATTCTAAGCTTTAAGTACTTGTTCTACTTAAGTGGTAACCATAGAAACATGTTTACTAATAAGTTTAAGTTCACCTTTAACTCTAGACATATAATCACTCAAGTGTTCAATCGTATAGGCATTACGTTTCAACTATCTATCAACATAAGTATTGAAGTCTTCTTGCTTAACCATAAAGTCATCAAACTCATCCAAGCATTGGCTAGCAAACTTAGTAGATGGGATTTCACATTTATCAAATCTATAGAGAGAATTTACCTTTACTACCTATGTCGGGTTATCAAGACCATGTATTTCTTCAATAGGTGGTAAATTCTTAACTTCTTCAGCTTTAATACCTTTTTATTTCACAGATTTCTTTGCCTCTTGCATATCTTCAGGACTGAGAAATAGAATACCCCTTTTCTTCAGAGTTGGCTTAGGAGTTGGTTTAGGAAGTTTCCAATCATTTTCATTACTCAACATATTATTCAATAGCAATTCAGCTTGATCAACAGTTCTTTCCCTGAAAACACAACCAGCACAACTATCCAGGTGGTCTCTGGAAGCATTGGGTAGTCCATTATAAAAGATATCAAGTATTTCATTTTTCTTGAGAGAATGATCAGGCAAAGCATTAAGTAATTGGAGAAGCCTCCCCCAAGCTTGTGGGAGACTCTCTTCTTCAATTTGCACAAAATTATATATTTCCCTTAAGGCAGCTTGTTTCTTATGAGCGGGGAAATATTTAGCAGAGAAGTAATAAATCATATCCTGGGGACTACGCACACAACCAGGATTGAGAGAATTAAACCATGTTTTAGCATCACCCTTTAATGAGAACAGAAACAACTTAAGGATAAAGTAATAGCGAGTTTTCTCATCATGAGTAAACAGGGTGGCTATATCATTTAATTTAGTAAGATGTGCCACAACAGTTTCAGATTTATAGCCATAGAAAGGATCATATTCAACCAAAGTAATTAACTCAGGATCGACATAGAAATCGTAATCCTTATCAAAAATAAAGATAGTTGAACTAGCAAAAGCAGGGTCATATTTCATTCTAGCATTCAAAGATTTTTCTTTAAGCTTAGCTAATAATTTCTTAAGATCAGATCTATCATCGCAAGGTAAGAAGTCTCTAGCAGTTTCTTCATCCATAACATAACCCTCAGGCACAACAGCAATTCATATCTAGGGGGATAATCTTCATTGTCACTTTCATCAATATTATCAGTTTCAATAATTTCATTCTCTCTAACTCTAGCAAGTTGTTCATCAAGAAATTCACCTAGTCGCACAATATTATCAAGCATATAAGTAGTTTCATCATAAGTATCATGCAATGAAAGAGTGGCAACATCAATAACATGCGACTTATCAGAATGAATAGCAGGAGTAGGTGTCACAAGTTTACTCAAAACAAAAGGTGAATCAAGTGAAGAGCTAGATGGCAGTTCCTTACCTCCCCTCGTAGTTGAGGGAAAAATCTTGGTTCTTTTATCTTTCAAGTTATTCATAGTGATCAGTAGATATAAATCCCAAGTGACTCGAAGAATAGAGCTATGCTACCCAGGAACGGCGCCAGAAAATAGTCTCGATAACCCACAAGTATAGGGGATCGCAACAGTTTTCGAGGGTAGAGTATTCAACCCAAATTTATTGATTCGACACAAGGGGAGCCAAAGGATATTCTCAAGTATTAGCAACTGAGTTGTCAATTCAACCACACCTGGAAACTTAATATCTGCAGCAAAGTATTTAGTAGCAAAGTAATATGATAGTAGTGGTAACGGTGGCAAAAGTAACGGCAGCAGTTTTGGTTTTATAGTGATTGTAACACTAGCAACAGAAAAGTAAATAAGCGAAGATCAATATATGAAAAGCTCGTAGGCAATGGATCAGTGTTGGATAATTATGCCGGATGCAATTCCTCATGTAATAGTTATAACATAGGGTGACACAGAACTAGCTCCAGTTCATCAATGTAATGTAGGCATGTATTCCGAATATAGTCATACGTGCTTATGGAAAAGAACTTGCATGACATATTTTTTCCTACCCTCCCGTGGCAGCGGGGTCCTATTGGAAACTAAGGGATATTATGGCCTCCTTTTAATAGAGTAACGGACTAAAGCATTAACACTTAGTGAATACATGAACTCCTCAAACTAAGGTCATCACCGGTAAGTATCTCGATTATTGTCACTTCGGGGTTAACGGGTCATAACACATAATAGGTGACTATAGGCTTGCAAGATAGGATCAGGAACTCACATATATTCATGAAAACATAATAGGTTTAGATCTGAAATCATGGCACTCGGGCCCTAGTAACAGGCATTAAGCAAAGCAAAGTCATAGCAACATCAATCTCATAACATAATGGATACTAGGGATCAAACCCTAACAAAACTAACTCGATTACATGATAAATCTCATCCAACCCATCACCGTACAAAAAGCGTACGATGGAATTACTCATGCATGGCGGTGAGCATCATGAAATTGGTGATGGATGAAGGTTGATGATGACGATGGCGACGGATTCCCCTCTCTGGA